>NC_061116.1:20907756-21033954 GCF_002878395.1 Capsicum annuum | reverse complement strand
TAGGGCCTGATTTAGTGTTTGGTGCCTTAGAGAAGGTTCAGTTGATCATACAAAAGCTTAGGGTTGCCCAAAGTCGATAGAAATCATATGCAGATGTGAGGATAAAAGATCTCGAGTTTGAGGTCGGTGCTTTTGTGTTGTTAAAAATTTCTACCATGAAGGGAGTGAAAAGGTTCAAAAAGAAGGGGAAACTCAATCCCCGATGTTAGTCCTTACAGAATTCTTAGTCATTTTGAAAAGATAGCTTACGAGCTTGAGTTGCCTTCAGATCTAGCTTCAGTGCATCCAGTATTCAACGTCTCCTTGATAAAGAAATGCATTGGTGACCCAGCAGTCATAGTCCCCTTAGATGGCGTAGATATTCAGAATGATCTCTCTTTCGAAGAGGTTCCAGTCTATATCCTCGATCGTCAGATTCGCAGACTGATGAATAAATAAGTTCCCTTGGTTAAATTTCTTTGCAAGAATTTGTTTGTTGAGGGAGCTACTTGGGAAGCAGAAGCAGATATGCGGACCAAGTATCCTCACCTCTTCTCCACAAACTCATATTCAGCTTAAGGTAACAGTCTCCCTTAGCTTTACTCAGTTCTATGTTCAGTTACAGTTATAATCTTGGTATTAGTTGCCATTGCATATTCAGTCACGCATCCATGAATCCGCTCAGTCTTGTATTCTATGCATCAGATATGCATGCTCGATGTGTAAATTCATCATATTTGTGTTTCTCAGCTTAATTAGTCTTATTCGAGAATGAATGTTCCCAAGGGGGAGATATTGTAATATCCCGTGTTCCTCAAGATTAACTTAGCTCTAAGTACATGAGTTATGCCATATAATTTTTTTTATAAATACTCAATAATTTTTTGGTTTGGAGCTTACTATTGAATAGGAAATTCAGTCAGCTTTCAACGTTATAAAGTTCGCTCCAATCCGATAACCGGGTGAAGAGTTAAAGCAATTTTTGTAAGATAGTGTGCCAAATGGCACGTCAGTGCATTTTGAAGGCCATCCAATTGGAAATTGTCAAAATCTAGGATTGCACCATGATAATAGCGTGTCACACCAAAGTTCAAAATGGTAGTTGTCAAAAACCAGTGAACCAACGCGATTATCTCGTGTCGCGGTAAACTTCCAGGTCCCAACTAGTGGAAGACCACGATTCCACTATATCGCGCCACAATCCTAGTTCCCAATTGTCATTTTCCAGTGGCACAACGTGATTCCACTGCGTTGCGCCAAGGCCTAAAATCTGGATTTCCAGTTCGCAATTTAAAATTCCAAGGGTTGTTGGTCTTTTCCCAAAGTTCCTAATTCATCCTAACACGGGATTTAAGCCCTAATAAAGCATTATTACCTATTTTTACATTATTCTATCAAATTAAATCAACTTTCTTCAAGAACAAAAGCCTTAACCTTCAAAATTCAAGGCCAAATCTCAAGAACTCACCATCAATCCTCACGAATTCATCAACCCAGGTATGTTAAGTGTTCATTCATGGGTTCCTTTTACCCATGGAGTCCAAGTACCATGTTATAAATTCAAATGATGATCTCTATAAGTAATTATGATCTTTAATTGGGATTTCAACCATGAACCTCCATGAACTTTGATTTTATACCATACTTATATGAAATTGTTATCATTATCAAGCCCCTCATATTTTAGTGTTGCTATTTTCTGAACTAAATAATGGTTAAGTGTTGTTGATGTTTAACTTATGTTGTTACTCCAAGTTCTACACGATTCCCATGCGTACTCAAAACCATGCACATTAAGTGTTTGATGAAATGCCTACAAGAGTGGATTTTAATAAATGTTCACATGTTATGTCCTTCAAGATTTGTACCATTTTTACTATTATTACTTTTGTGTCTGGGGGTTTCGAATACCCAAAACACATAGTTGTTTACTTAGTCTCATTTCAATATCTACAGAATAGCTTCAGAATATATATGAGCATTATCAGATTACTCAGTTAAACTCATAACAGTTTAGTAATCCAGTGTAATTTAGTTTGGAGTAGGATTTAGCACCGAGTGAGCATAGGGATGGTAGCTTCTCCGTCAGATAGGCATAGTCGTTAATAGTAGTCCCTATACTCTAGAACTACGTAGCTAGCATAGGATATGAGAAGTCACCCATCAGTTTAGGCTTGACTATATCACAGGGGTCACCCATCAGTTAAGCTTGACACCCTTAGTCCTTCAAGACAATACATCAGTATAGTGGATCCACATAGCCAACATTAGTACGCGTGGTATGGTACTAACACCCTTCCAACTAGGGCTACAGGTTGAACCATAATTAGCTCAAATTAGGGCATGTCGGTTAGATCATACCTCCCATAGTATCAATCTAGTGATCAGTCCAGTAATCCAATTTTAGTTGTTGGACCATAGCGTATAATTACCAGTAACTTAATTATCAGATTTCACTATTTATTTATAGATTATATTTAATTCATGGTATATGCTTGGCCATGCATCCTCAGTATTTATAGATTTGATGTACTCGCAATATCTACAGACTTCATGCATTCTATTCAGTACCTTAGGTTACACATACTTATTCAGTCAATTATTTGTTCATGTTCATGAAACCATGCATATTAGCCTACCTTATTTAGCATACCAGTACATTCAAAGTACTAATCGCATACTTTTTTCTTGCACTATGATGTATCATTTCATTGGTTCGGATGCCCAGTTCCTGAATTATGCCTAGACTTCTCAGATTATCAGCCGTAGTAGTAGTGAGTCCTCATATTTCAAGGACTGACTATTTTATCTCATGTTTTCAGTTCAGTAGTTTAGTTGGAGTTAGTTGGGGCTAATCCCATCAACACACGTTCTGTCAGATTAGAGGCTTTTAGACACTACAGTCAGTTATTCAGTATTTAGACTTCAGTTGACTTAATTAGATTATTTCGTCAGTTTGGTTTACAATTTTATTAGTTTTCATTACTTAAAACCTTATGGATTATAAGTCATTCTTCCGCACATATTATGTTTTATTTAGTGCTCACAGTAGGTACCAGCTCATGGGTTAGCTTGTGGTCCCTCGGGACTGTAAACACCATGAAGCGCCCAGGGTGTACTCTCGGAGCATTACAAAACTAGGGTTGTAGTGAGTTGAGTCTTCAATTCCTGAAAACTCTTCTCACAAGAATTTGACCACCGAAACTTAACTTTCTTTTGAGTCAATCAGCACATGGAGGATGCAATAGACGAAAACCTTTCCATAACCCATCGATAATAGTTATCCAAACCCAAGAAACTCCTAATATCTGATGGAGAGATGGGTTTGGGCCAGTTTCTCACTGCTTTAGTCTTTTGAGGGTCAACTCTAATACCATCGTCGAAAATAATATGACCAAAGAAAGCTACTAACCTTAGCCAAAATTCAAATTTACTAAATTTGGCGAATAATTGATAGGCTCTGAGGGTCTATAACACTAATTTGAGATGGTCTACATGATCATGTTCACTGCGGGAGTAGACAAGAATGTCATCAATGAAGACTATAATGAACATGTATAAGTACTTCTTGAACACATAATTCACCAAGTTCATGAAAGCTACTGGGGCATTGGTAAGTCTAAATTTCATGACTAGGAATTCGAAGTGACCATACTGAGTTCTGAAAGCTATTTTTAGATTGTCACATTCTCTGACTCTGAGCTGATGATAGCCTGATCTAAGGTCTATCTTTGAAAAGTAGTTGGCACCCTTAAGTTGGTCAAATAAGTCATTGATTCTAGGAAGTAAGATACTTGTTCTTGACCGTGACTTTGTTCAACTGATAGTAGTCTATACACATTCTTAGAGAACCATCTTTCTTACGCATGAATAGAACTCGTGCACCCCAAGGGGATATACTGGGTGTGGTAAATCCCTTATGTAGGAGATCCTTCAACTATTATTTTAACTCTTTTAGTTTTTTTGGAGCCATTCTGTATGGCGGGATAGAGATAGGCTGAGGAAAGTCTATTCTGAATTCAATTTCCCTTACGGGAGGAACTTCGAGAAGATCATTGAGAAACACATCTGTAAATTCATATTCTACTGGAACTAACTCAAGACTAGGAGTCTCAGAAGTAGAATTTTTAACTCGAACAAGATGGTAGACACACCCCTTGGATATCATTTTACTCGCAATAAGGCAGGAAACAAGTTGACCCCTAAGTGCTGAAGTACTACCCCTCCATTCTAGGACAGGTTTATTCAAAAACTAAAAATAGACAATACTGTTTCTGCATTCAACTGAAGCATATCATGAGTGGTTCCAATCCATGTTAAGAATGACATCAAAATCCATCATCTCTAGCTCTACTAAATCTGTTGATGTAACTTTCTAAGATACCACAATCGGACAGTTCCTGTATACCCGTCAGGCTATAATAGATTTATACACTGGGGTAAAGACTAAGAAAGGCTCTGCTAAGACTTCGGTACTAACTCCGAAGTCAACAGCTATATAAGGAGTTATAAAGGACAAAGAAGCCACTAGATCTAGCAAAGCATAAATATGTAAATGGAAGATTTGTAATGTACCAGTGACCACATCAGGAGAACTCTCCTGATCTAGTCAAGACTGAAGTGCATAAAGCTTATTTGGGTGTTGCCCACTGGTGGAACTGAAAGCGACACCCTGCTTATTCGGGCAACCAGACTGAACAGGGGATGATTATGCTGACTCTGTAAACCCACCTAGCACACTCTCTGACCCTATGGCAGGCTTTCCAAATATAAAACATATAACACTTCCAGCTCGACAGATACCCTGATAGTTTTTGCCATATTTCTGGCAAAGAGAATTTGCTCGGGCACTGCTAACACTACCCTGGGATTTAGGGCCTGGTGCCCTATCTTTATTACCATCTCTGAATTTTGGCACTGGAGCACTAGCTAAGGTCAGAGCTTGAATTGAAGATTTTGGATTAAACTGAGGACGATTTCCACTCTCTAACTTAGGCTGAGTGAAGTTAAAGTTGTCTATTCTTGCTCTTTTGTCCTCCTTTTTCATCTTCTTAATTTTAGCCTCCTCTATCTACTGAGCATGGACTATGAACCTGGATATTTCCATCTCCTTAATCAGCATTATGGTCCTACACTCCTTGACCACACTATTAGACACACCTAACACAAACTTACTTATCTTAGATCTGCTATCTGCTACCACATGATGGGCATATCTGGCTAATTGAGTAAACTTGAGAGAATACTCTTTCACTGTCATATTGTACTATTTCAGATTAATAAACTCCAAAACCTTAGCGTCCCTCAACTCTAGTGGGAAGAACCTATCAAGGAAAGCAGTAGCAAACTCTTCCCATTTGAAAACAGCCTATGATCCTTTTCTAAATGACTATCCTACAACCTAGGAAAGTCTAATTGGGCAAGTTCTGAATTCATCACACAAAGGGACTAAGTAGTATCTCGCACATACATGGCTTAGGGATACGTTATAAGGTACTACCTATCGGGTTCATGCAATTATTAGCAATGATTATCATGGACCTAATCCTAATGTCATAACAAGATTCACGATGGTCACACATATATACAAATCACACAGTCCTAAAACCAATTTTGGAGGGGTATTATTTTTCTAAAAAATCAACAAAAAATATGTCAACTTCCTTAAATACTCAAAAATCTCCTAGTTAAGAAAAAATAAAACACAATATAAAACAAAACACTATACAATGTAAAATTAACCTTGTCATGTCAATTCTACAACCATACTGAGACCATTAGGAAAAGACCCCCAACTAATAGACTATGCACTGGCCCTAATGCATGTAAATAATATAAATCAAGTGAAAGAGGCCATGTTGGGATGCACTAAGCTTTCATGTCATGATCTCCCCTATATAGGATTATATCAACTAGCGGAGCCAGCGGTAGTGGTGAAGCACTGTTAAAAGATGTACCCACTGAGATAGATGTAGAAACCAAACTAAAAATTTGGATAATAAATAATTAATGAAAATACATATATGTTTCGAATATCTCACAAAACTGAAAACAAGTCTAACCCTCTAAAATATGAGAAGTTGATAGGACAAACCCCAAATGACATCGACTGACTGATAAAAAGGAAGTACTAAGAGTAACTACAACTAGCTTGTCCTCAAATGATGATGACTCACAACAAATATTATTGAGTGGCATCTGAACAAAATAAGGGTGATCGAGGAATTGAGATCCGAACCTAGTTATAAGACAACATAGCGCAAAAAAGAGTATGCGGTCAGTACTTTGAATGTACTAGTATGTGGGATGGGGACTAACTAAAATATATATAAGTACTGAGCATGAATACATGAACATGTAAAACAAATGTAAGACCACGTAAAGCATGTGCTAAAATAATTTGTAAAAATAAATTACTGAACAATTGATTTACTAGACACTTGGTCATGAAAACCTGAGTTGATGGGGTCTAAATACTAAACTAAGACTATCGAAGCTAAAATTTAACTAACATTCCCTAATCTGAGCTAATCGAGGTCCAACCTGTAACTCTAGTTGGGAGGGTGCAATACCTTGCCATGAGTACCGACATTTGCTGTGTGGATCCACTAAATTGGTGTCCCAAAGGACTAGGGTGTCACCATTGACTGGAAGGTGCCTCTAAGAGAGTTTTAACTTTCAACTGGCAGAAAGACCTCTCAAAACATACAGTGGTGTAATACCCCGTATGTTTCTAAGCTAGGAGGTGAACCGTTTTTTTCCTACGTATGAAACCTCTTATCCTGTGAGTAGAATTTTAGTGCATGACTTATAGTGAGTATACTAGCGATAATATAGCTTATTACACATTAAGCATGTTCATATGAGTCACTTAAGGTAATACAAGCTAAGAGTTTTTGAATCCATCAAGTTTTAGTATTTGATTTTGCAAGGTTCATCTTTGAACGAGTATAACTCGATTTTAATGTGGTATTTTGGCTGATTTAGACCTACCAAATTGTAGAGAATCGAATTAGCTTTTCAACGATACCAATTTCGCCTTAATCCAATACCCGAGCGAAAAGTTATGCCCTTTTTCGTGAGAGATAGTAAGGATAAGCGATTGGTTAGGCGCCGCCCAACCCAAACATAGGCGATTGGTTAGGCGCCGCCCAACCTAGCTTAGGCAATCACTTGGGCGCCGCCTAAGTCAGTTCCAGGTGCCAAAAACACTCCGTTTTGAGTTATTTTAAGGGTAATTAAGTCTTTTAACACTCCTTACACGTCCCTAAAATTAACCCTACAAAATATACCATCAGATTCTAGACTGACAGACCCAGTCGGCCATGTTATTAGAAATACAGTTTCAGCCATGTCAGTTATTAGTAGACTATGTATTAGCGTACAGATTTAGCTATCACATACTCACGATCTCAGTTACTGTGTATGTATGTTTGTATTCTTACGTTCATATCAGTCAGTCAGTTAGCATTATTAATGCATGTAAACCCTTTTCATTAGCCTACCTCGCTCATATAATCAGTACTCTAGTTGTACTGATGTATTTGTGCTATGGTGCTTTCTTTTCATGTTACACCATAGGTTCAGAGACACGAGTTTCAGACCAGCAGTAGCAGCTGCATTCCAGTTTACAAAGGTTCAGTGAGTCCTCTTCATTCGAGGATGATAGATATTATTTTATTTTATTTATTATTTCAGCTCAATTTTTCTAGGAGGAGTTAGTTGGAGACATATTCCTTTAGCTCCTTATTCAGACAGTATTTAGAGGCTTTCAGATTTAGTTTAGATTTGATTTAGTTTTCTGTTGTTTTGGGTATTTTTCACCCACACGGATGTTACTATTTTACAGATTCTTTATTCAGTTGAACCTTATTGCCTACATGTTTATGTTTTCTACATTATTACATTATATATTGCAGTGTACAGGTACAAATATCAGTCATGGGTTAGCTTGTGGTCCTTCAGGGTCATAAGCACCGTGTAGCATTTTGGTTCAGAAAATTGGGGTGTTACAAACTTTGTATCAGAGCCTATGTTTTAATAGAGTCCTAGGAAGTCTGAAAGCTGTATCTAGTAGAGTCTTATGCATGGGTGTGTTGCACACCACATTTATGTGCAAGAGGCTATGAGATGTTTTAGGAACGGTTTCCCTTATTTTAGCATTCATGTCATGCTTGTAAGTATAATCTCAAGTTAAGCTCTTAGTTTAATCCATTCTTCTCTTATTTCAAAATATGGCCCCAAAGAGAATAAACCAGCCAGCTCCTCAGCCCAAAGATCCTTTGGGCGAACATATCTCTCATGTGGAGTTTAGAGCCATATTTACCATACTTGATCAGTCTGTGGCTTCCTAAAATGAATGGACACCAGTTATTTCGGCCAATCCAGTGGCCAATTCCACAGGAAGCTAGGATTTGGGACTTCACCCGAATGAACCCTCCATCTTTCTTTGGGTCTAAGTCTGATAAAGACCATCAGGAATTCATTGACCAAGTCTAGAAGGTCATTGATATCATAGGAGTTACTTCTATTCAGAGTACTGAGTTATCCGCATACAAATTAAAAGATGTCGCTCTTACTTGGTACAAATAGTAAAAGTCTGAGAGTAGATGATACAGGTCCTATCGAGTGGAAGGAATTTGTCACAGCTTTCTTAGATAAATTCTTTCCCCAAGAGCTGAGAGAGGCCAAAGTTCTTGAGTTCATCAACCTTAGGTAGGGAAATATGACGGTTAGAGAGTATTCTCTTAGATTTACTCAACTAGATAGATATACCCCTCATGTGGTTGCAGACAATAGGGCTAACATGAGCAAGTTCGTGTTAGGGGTGAATGATGGTGTGGTAAACGAGTGTAGATCTGTGATGCTAAATAATGATATGACTTTATCTAGGCTCCTGACCCATGCTCAGTAAATAGATGAGCAGAAGGTTAGGACTAGGGAGAGACAGAACAAGAGAGCAAGATTAGGCAGTTTTAGTTTTGCTCAACCCAAATTAGAGGGAGGAAATCATTCACAGTTTTATCCCAAGTCATCAGCTCTAGTCATTCATCCACTAGTGTCCAAGCTCCTTTCTCTGCCAGTACCCCAGTGCTGAAATTCAGAGATGGCAACAGAGATAGAGCACCAGGCTCTAAATCTCAGAGCAGTGTTAGTAGTTCTCGAACAAATCCCCTATGTCAGACTTGTGGTAAGAACCACAAGGTATTTGCAGAGTCGGTAGTGATGTCTATTTTGGTTGTGGCAAGCCAGGCCACAGGATTAGAGAGTGTCTTTAGCCAGGTCCTCAGGGTCAGTAGAACCATTCCACTGCTTAGTCTGGTCGCTCGAACCAGCAGGGTGCCAATTTTAGTGCTACTAGTGGGCAACGCCCAAACAGAATCTATTCTCTTCAGACCCGACAAGATCAGGAAAATTCTCCTGATTTTGTTAATGGTACATTACAGCTTTTCCATGTTCATGTTTACGCTTTACTAGATCCAGGTGCATATTTGTCTTTTATTACTCCTTATATAGCGGGTAATTTCAGAATCAGTCCCAAAATTTTAGCAGATCCCTTTTCAGTCTCTACCCCAGTGGGTAAAACCATCATAGCTCGGCGGGTATATAGGAACTGCCCGATTATGATATTTCAGAAATACACATCAGCAGATTTAGTCGAGTTAGAGATGACTGACTTTGATGTCATTCTCAGAATGGATTGGCTTTATTCCTGCTATGCCACAGTCGACTGGAGAAATAGGATAGTTCAGTTTCAGTTCCCAAATGAGCCCATCCTAGAGTGGAAGGGTAGTACCTCAGCGTTCAGGGGTCAGCTTGTTTCCTACCTTCAGGCAAGGAAAATGATTTCTAAGGGGTGTGTGTATCCTCTCGTGCATGTTAAGGATTCCAGTTCTGTATCTCCCAGTATCGAATCAGGGTGGTTAATGAATATTTAGATGTGTTTCCCAAAGATCTTCCAAGCATTCCTCTGAAAAGGGAAATAGACTTTGGCATAGACCTTCTCTCAGATACTTAGCCTATTTCTATTTTGCCATACAGAATGGCACCAGCAAAAATCAAGGAACTGAAAGATCAGTTGAACGATCTCTTAGATAAGGTATTTATCAGGCCTAGTGTATCCCCATGGGGTGCACCAGTCTTATTTGTGTGCAAGAAAGACAGTTCTCTCAGGATGTGTATTGATTACTGTCATCTCAACAAAGTTACGGTCAAGAATAGGTATCCACTTCCTAGAATAGATGACCTATTTGACCAACTTCATTTGAGAAGAGTTTTCAAGAGTTGAAGAGTCGACTCACCTCAGCTCCAGTTCTAGCTCTTCCAGATGACTTAAATGGTTTCATAGTATATTGTGATGCATCCAGAGTGGGTTTAGGTTATGTCCTTATGCATCATGGTAAGGTCATAGGCTATGACTCCAGATAGCTAAAGCTCCATATAAAGAATTATCCTACTTATGATCTTGAGTTTGCAGCCATAGTATTTGCCTTGAAGATTTGGAGGCATTATCTTTACAAAGTTCATGTAGATGTCTTTACATATCATAAGAGTCTCCAGTATGTCTTTTCTTAGAAAGATCTCAATCTTCATCAGAGAATGTGGTTAGAGCTCTTGAAAGATTATGACATGAGTATCCTTTATTATTTGGTCAAGGCCAATGCTATGGCCGATGCTCTCAGTAGACTCTTCATGGGTAGTGTTTCCCACGTTGAGGATAGCAAGAAGAAAATAGCTCAGGAAATATATCAGCTGGCCAAACTAGGCATTCGCTTAGTCGACTCTTCCGAGGGTGGTGTATATGTTCAGAGTAGTTCAGAGTCATCTCTAGTTTCTGAGGTGAAAAAAAAGCGAGACAGGGATCCTAGCCTTGTCAAGCTGAAAGAGTCAGTTCAGAATCAGAAAGTTGAGGTTTTCTCCCAAGGGGGAGATGGTGTTCTTTGTTGTCAGGGTCGTTTGTATGATCCAGGTGTAGATGGCTTAAGGTAGCGAGTTCTTGCAGAAGTGCATGGTGCGTGATACTCTATTCATCCAGGGGCTACTAAGATGTATCGCGACTTATGGGAGATCTATTAGTAGAGTAGGATGAAGAGAGATATTGTAGAGTTTGTGTCTAAGTGCTCTACATGTCAGCAGGTTAAGATAGAGCATAAAAAACCTAGTGGTTCCATGCAGGAGTTCACCATTCCTACTTTGAAGTGGGAAGAAGTGAACATGGAATTTATGAAAGGTTTGCCTAGAACTCATCATCAGCATGATTCAGTTTGGGTCATTATAGAGATAATGACCAAGTCAACTCATTTTCTTCCTGTTCGTACTTCTTATTCAGCTGAGGATTATGCCAAACTCTATATCAGGGAGTTGGTTAGATTACACGGTATTCCACTATTTAATATTTTAGAAAGAGGTACCCAGTTCATGTCTCACTTCTAGAAAGTGTTCCAAAAGGGTCTTGGTACCTAAGTTCTTCTCAGTACAATATTTCATCCTTAGACAGATAGTCAAACTGGAAGGACCATTCAAACTCTCGAAGATATGCTAAGGGCGTATGCAATTGATTTTAAGGGAAGTTGGGATGACCATTTGCATTTGATTGAGTTTCCATACAACAATAGCTATTATTCCAGTATTTAGATAACTCTATTTGAAGATTTTTATGGTAGGAGATATAGATCTCCAATCGGTTGGTTCAAAGTTCGTAAGGCCTCAGTTATAGGTCCGAACTTAGTATTCGATGCCTTAGAGAAAGTTCAGTTGATCTGAGAGAGACTCTGGGCTGGCAAAACCAATAGAAGTCTTATACAGATGTTTGTAGAAAGGATATCGAGTTCGATGTCAGTGACTATGTCTACCTTTAGATCTCTCCCATAAATGGAGTGAAGAGGTTCGGCAAGAAAGAGAAACTTAGTCCCCGATATATCGGTCCCTTTAGGATTCTCAATCACTTCGGCAAGGTAGCTTATGAGCTCGAATTTCATTCAGATATAGCCTCAGTTCATCCAGTATTTCATGTCTCTTTGCTCAAGAAATACATAGGTGACCCAACAGTTGTAGTCCATATTAAGAGCATTGACGTTTAGAACAATCTCTCTTATGAAGAGATGCCAGTCAAAATTTTAGACTATCAGACTCATAGATTGAGGAACAAAGAAGTCCCTCTAGTCAAGTTTCTTTGGTAAAATCAGTCTTATGAGGTAGCTACTTGGGAAGCAAAAACAGATATGCATACCAAGTATCCTCACCTCTTCTACGCCAATTCAGATCAAGCTCAAGGTAACAATTCTCCTTAAGCGTACTCAGTTTCATATTCATGTTCCTATCATAAACTTGGTATCTATTACCGTTGCATATTTAGTCATACATTCATCTATCAGTTCAGTTTATAATCATGCATCAAATATGCATTCTCATTGGGAGAACTCAGTTATCAGAAGTCTCAGTTATGCATTCATGAATCAGTTACTCATGCATCAGATATGCATGTCCAGCATGATATGTTTAGCTTATTAGTCATGTCCGTCAAGAGATAATATTCTAGTAGTGTATGTCTTGTATGTACTCCATTTTATCGCCTCTTCTCATTTCAGTCAGTCTCATTCAAGGACGAATGTTTCCAAGGGGGAGATATTGTAATACCCCATATATTTCTAAGCCAGAAAATGAATCATTGTTCCTACATATGAAACCTCCGATCCTATGATTCATATTTGAGTACATGAATTAGGATGAGTATCCTAGTGATAATAGAGCTTATGATGTGTTAAGCATGTTCATAAAAGTCACGTAGGGTAAGCCAAGCTAAGAACTTTTGAATCCACCAAGTTTTCATGTGTGATTTCACATAGCTCATCTTTGAATGAGAATAACTTGGTTTATCGATGGTATTTTGGCAGATTTATACCCTCCAAATTGTATAGAATTGAATAAGCTTTCTGTCAATACCAAATTGACCTCAAATGGACACCCGGTGAAGATGTTATGGCGATTTAGTGTTTCAGCAACGTCATTTCAGTCAGTGGCGCATCGCACCGTGAGAAAAAATGATGTTCGTCAATATCCAGTGTCTCTCTATGATTCCAACGTGTCGCGGTGAGTTTCCAGGTCACAAACAGGTGGAAACGCGATGTCTCCGCGTTGCGCCGGGGGCCCAAATCAGGTAATTTTCACAGAAATTAAACGATGCATCTAGAGGGATATTTGGGTCATCTTTCCCCCCCATATAAGTCCCAAACATGGGATTGAGGACCCAAATCAGCTCTTTACATTACTTTTTATCAAAATTCACTCAAGAACAACCAAGAACAAGTCTAGGGTTCAATTGGGGGTTTCAAATTGCAAGATTATTTCACTACTATCTTCACGGATTATTAATCTAAGGTATGCGTAGTGTTCATCTATGGATCCAATCCGTTCATAGAGCTCAAGAACCATGTTTTAAATACTATTTTATGAACTTTTTGTGGTGATATGATCATGTACATGTTGATGATTGTTGTGTAAGTTTTAAGATGATATCTAAAGGTGTTTTCATGAAATATATATGGTTGTTAGTTGAAAACTATGAACTTTAGGTGGTGTAATATGATGTAAGTTATGAAACACACCTATGCCTTAAAGAATGCATGCTAGGTGTTTGATAAAATGCTTGGGATGCTAGTCATTTATGTTTACATGGTTCCATGGTATCTAAATGACAAGTCTATATTAGCTATATACTTAAATATGAATTCCACGCTATTGATGTGTTGCTATTATTATGGTATGAAGCATGTATGATAATGGATATGTATAATATGTACATAAAATATATCCATACAATCCCTACAATATTTAAGATATTGAATAACTACATGAAGTATAAGATCCCCTACTTATGATATTATGAATTGTGGAATCCAATCTTGTGATCAAGTCATGTCATGTGTGTCAGTTTCCTTCTATCGAGTCCCGAGGGTACTCGTACCTGAAAAATATAGCATAGAGCCATGTCATGTTGTCATGATAATCTCAGTCAACCTATAATCTATAGAACTTAGTTAGTCATATGACTCAGGAAACCTCAAAAATCTCATGATCTCAGTTAACTCTCAAATAGTAGTACTATTCCGTCAGTCAATGGACGTCAATTAATCAGTCCATGTACAGTCAGTTGAATCATGTTAAGTCTCTTTATATGGGAGTAGAAGTTAGAACCGGGTGAACCCAAGGATGGGAACTCACCTACCAATTTAGGATGTGATTCTTAGTAGTCATCCTTGTGTTCCAGAACTATGTAGCCAGCATAGGTTGAGACATCTTAACCTGTCAGATTAGGGTTGATGAAGTGGCTTAAGCTGTCAGTTCAGGGTTTCTACCGCTCTCGTTTTGAGTACCTTCCAACTAAGGGTCACTCACAACGGTCCTTACCAGTGGCATGGTATTGACATCCCTCCAGTCGGGGTAGAGATTGGAACCCAACTTAACCATAATGGTACACATGAGGCATGTCGGTTAAATAACTACTTTCCATAGTTTCAGAATCAGTCTAAAAGAACTCAGATAGTTCTTCAGATATCAGTATACCAGTACTATTAGATACTGTCAAATTTAGTTATAGCACGGGACTCAGAAAGTTCCATCAGATTCTAGACTGACAGACCCAGTCGACCATGTTATTAGAAATACAGTTTCAGCCATGTCAGTTATTAGTAGACCATGTATTAGCGTACAGATTTAGCTATCACATACTCATGATCTCAGTTACTGTGTATGTATGTTTGTACTCTTACGTTCATATCAGTCAGTCAGTTAGCATTATTAATGCATGTAAACCCTTTTCATTAGCCTACCTCACTCGTATAATCAGTACTCCAGTTGTACTGATGTATTTGTGCTATGGTGCTTTCTTTTCATGTTACACCATAGGTTCAGAGACACGAGTTTCAGACCAGTAGTAGCAGCTGCATTCCAGTTTACAAAGGTTCAGTGAGTCCTCTTCATTCGAGGATGATAGATATTATTTTATTTTATTTATTATTTCAGCTCAATTTTTCTAGGAGGAGTTAGTTGGAGACATATTCCTTTAGCTCCTTATTCAGACAGTATTTAGAGGCTTTCAGATTTAGTTCAGATTTGATTTAGTTTTCTGTTGTTTTGGGTATCTTTCACCCACACGGATGTTACTATTTTACAGATTCTTTATTCAGTTGAACTTTATGGTCTACATGTACATGTTTTATGCATTATTACATTATATATTGTAGTGCACAGGTACAGATATCAGTCATGGGTTAGCTTATGGTCCTTCGGGGTCATAAGCACCGTGTAGCATTCTGGTTCAGAAAATTGGGGTGTTATAATAACATAAAAAAAGGGGGTCACAAACTTAGATATTTCAGTTAAGTGTTTACTCTTAGAATTATTTTAGCCTTCATAATTTGATCATCTTAGTTTCAATTCTTACAACCTTAAAATGTCAATTGTTAAGTCGATTAATGATCAAGGATATCAATAGGTCACTTCGGGTGAGTTTTAAATTTTTTAGATATCGTTTAAGATATATTTGGGAGTCCAAAATAGTGGATCGATACGTCGCATTGCCCATCACATGGACCAGAACTTTTCACCAGCCTTCAGTGCAAATTCTAGTGAACCAATGCGATATATATGTGACGCATTGGCCATCGACGCGATGCATCGCCCAGTGCATCTGTCATGACCCGAATCGGGGCCTTGGCTGTGACAAGCATCTCAAACCATGAAGTCCCAAAACGCCATTCTCTATCTGGTAATCATGCACAATATTCATAAAATAAAAGATAATACGAAAATAGAAATCTGAAATGGAAAGATGGTCAATCTGAACATGATCATAATACTGAAACTGAAAAATATGTCTGAATAACAATATCTGATTCAGTTTGCGAAATTTCTACTCTGAACTAAACAAGCTATCTGAAAGCTGGGACAAGGCCCCCAGTAGACCAAAACATAACTAATGATAAAAGTCTGACATGACTAGGCCTTCTGAATAATAGAAGGCTTACCACTACAAGATTCGGTCTGTAATATAAAAATATCTACTGATTAGCTAGAGCCCTAGACTGTGCCTCAGAACCTGTAAGGAGGGGGGGTCAGCACAAAAGTACTGGCACGCGAAGCAATCCAAAATAGAGTAATTGAATATATATATATATATATATATATATATATATAATATAAGAGCAAATTTTTCATTAAACATCATGCATTAAATAATTTCTAAAAACACATGGGCACTTTCTGAAAACATATAACCTTTCTGTAAATTTAAAATTCTGATCTGTGTATTACTTCTGAGTTAGGTGGTATCCGCTACAAGTCTAATATTCCACGGGTGATATGGAATCCGCCATTGACTCGACGGGAAAGCCTCCAACCCGAGTGTGCCGCAAGGGTTGGAGTTTCTGAACCTGATATACCACAGGGCTTTAGTCCTATTTCTAAGCCATAATGTCATAAGCATGATCTTTCATGAAAATATAGTTTCAGACCACCCAAACATGTAATTTTCATAAGAGATTTCATGTTCCAAAACTTAAGTCAAAACCATGCAAAAACTTTCATCAAACATATGGTGGTCATGTGTTTTTGGCAAATCCACGCACTCTTTCATTATATGCATAATCAACATTCACAACCCTCTCTTGCGTGTTAAAAATCATATCATGCTTTTCAAAATGCATTCAAAATAATTCATATCATACGAAAATAGGAAAGCTCACAACACAAGAGGGATTCATTATAATTCATGCTCTCAAGACTGAAACACATACATATATACATATAAACTGTCAAATCACTTTGGGGAAGGCCAAAAGACCAAAACAATATCATTAAAGCATTCTAAAAACATGAATATGTTCACAATTGAAAAACCACATTCTAAAACATGATTTTTCTATGCTCATGAGAATTTAGGAAAACCCCGCGTACCTCTATTTAAGAAATTGAGGGATGATCCTTGAAGCCTACGATGTGGGGATTCCAAATCTCCAATTATCTTCCAAAACCCATGGTTGAATCTTGAGTTATTTCAGATTTTTGTTTGAAACCCTAAGGGGTGTTCTTGAGAGAAAATTTGAGAAAAGGATTATATTTTAATGAATTGGGGGATAAATCTGGTGTTATAGATGAAATTTGGGTGAGGTGAAATGATTAAAATGCCCCTAAGAATACAAACAAAGTCGAAACTGTCCCTCAGTTGACAAGCTGACATGCTGAAGTAAAATGGGTATAACTCCTTACTCAGATGTTGGATTTGGACGAAACCAATTGCATTGGAAATAAGACTCAAATAACTTTCATTTTATAGGTATCAGCTCTCCCAGTTCATTATATTCAGAGAGTTATGATCATTTAAATTTGTCCCTGAAATGCTGAAAACTGGGCAATAGGCTATGCATTTTGCTACTGTTTTGAAATCCAAACGCAACCTTATGCATTCCAAACAATTCTGAAACTTATACGAGATGTACTATGAGCTAGCCTAATCGTAGCGCAACTTTAAAATCTAAAAATGGACATCGGAAAGATTGAAAAGTCATATCCCGAAGATTGCCAGCTAAAATGACTCTAAGTCCTCATTACACTTAGAAAAATTTTCAAGTTTTTAAGTCTAAGAGAATTCTATTAAAGGCTAATCCATGCACGACTTGTATGGGGTGTTACATTATCTCCCCCTTGGGATCGTTCATCCCCGAATGATGGATTGGAAATGTTGAAGCTCAAAGGTATAGAATGACGCTAACATGATGTGTCTTCTAAGAAAGTATATAATTGATCTGAAACATTTAAACTTCTATCATGAAACTGATTTCTGAGTTGACTTGCCCTTACTTGCTTCAAGAAGCTGATTCATGCTAAGAGTTTAGGATTCCCTTGAAGTGTTCATGATCCAATCATACATATTGAATTGATAAATGATTACTTATGCAATTATGAATCATGAGGCATCAAGACTTATATCATACCAGGGTATTATACTAACTGGGCTAAAATACTTGGAAGTATTTGAGATTATGCACTGAACACTTATGAACTGAGTCACTACTTAATAGCTGAATCTGAAACATGATGCTTTGACTGAACTGAATTCGCAACTTAGGATGAAATATATTATCTCTTGGGATGGTCATACACATGAGACTTCGGATAGCAGGATTGGGTGAAAAGGTGGAAAACCACCAGAACTTGTCTGCCTGACTGCTAAACTGAATTACACCGGAAACTTATATTCAATGGGAGTATCTCTTCAACACTCTATCTAAAGAAATTCTAGTAGCATTATGGAGCAAAAGATCTTGGACGATGCAACTTTTTTTTTTTCAAGCTTAGCACACTTCTTTAATACTTCTTAACTATACTATTTCCCTTAAATACCATATTCATTCCATTAAACTTATAATTATCATATGGGCATTGATAGCTCTTTCTACAATGTCTGTAGTAGCTTAAATCCTTTCACTGTGATCAAGCCTAACTCGAAGTCACAAAAATACAACATGCTACACCACACTATTATTCTAAACTATATTATGCCACCTTCTATACCTTTTTTAAAGATCACATCCTAAGCATAACATGCCTTACTTCAATGACTACTCTGAACTCTTAATATGAAGTCACTAATGCATATTACGACCTTCCACTACAATCCCAAAACGTCATTCAATCCTATTTTATAACCATATGTTAACTTCAAGGCAACCACCCATAAATACATACTTCCCATAGTTTCTAGACTACTGTCAATATAACTCCCACGCGCTACCCTAAAAATATACACACAAAAACTTTTCCACTAACTTTCACATGTATCAAAGACTTGGCCCCAAATCTTACTTCATACTTATGGCCTTATCTAAAACAAGCATACTATGATCTTCCATCAACAAAAACATTTACGTCATAACCACTATTATTGCATAGGGAGGGTCACTAAGAGGTTAAAACATAAAACCCAGAAGCATGAAAAGATTTTTTTTTATACAGGACTGAGCACACTATAAGAAGTGAGTACATGCGTCATAAGTTGCATGACCTCAACTAGAGTTCATAACATAAGGAATGTGATTCCGACTACTTGAATGGACTAGAACTCATTATCTTGGAACTGGAAGAGTATGTGACGCTCTATCATATACAGGAATCATGAACTATGATCACGGAACTAAATCGTAAGGCATGAGTAAGCATCCGGATAACAAAAAAAAATACTGAGGTAGGAATGGGTTGAGAGTCACCCTCACTTTCTGATGTTCTAAATCATACTGCATCACTACTAGAATTTGAGAGCCTTACTTGGTTATTCGTTCTATCATCTCCCCCTTAGCTTCAAGCCATCATATTAAGTTTAGGAGATCCCTTACTAGACTCTAAACTAAAGTATACTCACTGCACTCTGGGGTCTGGAAAACTACTATACACGCATATCATGGCACTTAACCCGAATGACTATACCTGAAAGTGGAAAAACTACTATACTACCTTCTGAGATATACTTTATCATTCTATAGACCTAGTAGTCATCATATAGTACTTTCACACTTACTAACTTCGGGTCTTCATGAGTATCCCCATAGTCGGAGTGCACATTTATTTCTATCGGTTCAACCTTCGAAACTCAAACTTAGATTCTAACACTTAATATGGCTATTTAGATCACCATATATCATCTAACTAGTCTTTCTCCACTTAACAATTCAATGGTACCACTAGCCACGCACAACAAGTAATAGCCTTAGAAAGAACTCCGCAACCTCATGTCACTGTAGGCATACCTTTACATCATACATACAATATCATACATCACTACGAATCAAATAAGCCTAATCTCTTGCGTACACCGTTCAAGCCTATGAGATCACTTCCATAAAACCGGTCTCATTACCCAATCAATCACTACAACTATCTTAATGGGAATCAACTGTTCAAACTTAGTGTCTGGTGCTTAATGTAAACATGATTTAGAACCCAACCTTACGCACAATTCTCACTTGAAAACTATGAAATAACCATCAAGAAACACTAGTACACTAGAACTTCATAGCCACAAAAATAAATCGATCGTGACCTTATGGTGCCTACTAATTAATCCCACAAAACATACATCATCAATCTCTTGCCAGTATTTACCACCACACTATTTAAATTCAAGCCTATAGTCTAGCATCAATCACTTACCATCAATGAAGAATGCAACATAAAATAAATATACTAATCCATTAAATTGGGACATTCTACCCAAATGCTTCAAAAATCTACCACATACTTTTCTCACAAGTAGTACTAGTTTACAACTATTAACAAAAAGAGGGTCAAGGGGTAAAGTTACATAATAGACATGATCAACCTTAACCTTATATTATAACCCCATACAATCTTTTGTACTTATAGGGATTTCTCACCTCATACTTAATCACTCAATCATAAATTTAGACTACCTTTAATATCTACAACAACCATGAGTCTATAATTATAACTTACTGGCTAATATAGCTATTTTCACACTTTAAATAACCGACAAATCACCCTGACTAACAACTCCTTCTCTACCTTCTACTAATTACACACAAGGATGAATCACCTCTTTACCAACTCAATCTTATGCAAATAGATTCAGCTATACATATATCAAACTAACACAAGAACAACAAGTTGGGCAACAAGTTGCTAGTGAATCGAAATAGGCCACACACGGCTTCACTAGACTTTGATTTTGTATATTGAACAAGAAAATGAGATGAATAAAAAGTCAACTATGCTAGTGAATCGAAAGAGCCCCATACGGCTTCACTAGACTTTATTTTTTTTTTCAACAACACCTTGATGACAAGATTACATGAGATAAAAATTTAATACGCAATATCCAATGAACTAAGAATACACATCTTACTCTGTATAAATAAAATTGGAGTCAAACACATCCTCCACGGACTACCATACCATCCACACATGCTGCTAGCTACAACATTAGTTTATCACTATAAAGGGGTAAATCATCCTCACTCTGACTTTTAAATTTGTAACTTCATATCACCAACTTCTTGGTCTAATTTCACTACCAATAGGTCATGAAAACAACACTTTAACTTATGCTACTATTCGGGTGGAAATACAGTTTCAACATTCTACTATACATTGTCCACATCTGTAACAAGATTTTGAGAGGGACTAGATATACTTAATACCTTAAGCTGGAAAGTACGTGTAATACCCCAGGAAATTTTTTGTTGAAATGTTGTGCGTAAACGTGTTGGGTTCTATCTTCTAGAATGAATTATAAATTTTCTGTGTGGAATGTCTTAGATTATGACCCACCATTGCGTAGAATATCGAATAAGCTTTCCAAAGATATGTGGATCATCCAAAACGGACACCCAAGCGATGAGTTATGAACATTCCGATCGAACTATGAATAGTAGTAAACAGTAAAACGTGCAGGAAAAAGTATAGAGGTCTGACGTATTTTTGCTCCAACTTTAAACGATCATAACTCCTTGTACACAATGATCTAGGTGATCTACTATATATTAGCGAAAAGATCTGTGAGTCATCTTTCCAATGAGATTGGTTTCATCTAATTTGTCTATCAGAGCAAAATGTTATGGTCGATCTACTTCAGCCTATCAAAAGCAAATTTTTGGGTCAACTTCAAATGATCATAACTCCTTGTACACAATGATCTGGGTGAGATACTATATATCAACGGAAAGATATGAGAGTCCTCTTTCTAATAAAATTGGTTTCATCCAATTTGGATATCAGAGTAAAACTTTATGGTTGATCTACTTCAAACTATCAAAACAGTCCATCAAAGGACAGATTCGAGAATTATTTGATTTTTAGGGGCGTTCTGGTCATTCCCCCTCACCCAAAATCCGTCTAAACCCTATATAAAGCCTATTAGAAGCATTGTATGTTATATTTCATCAAATTCCCTCAAAAAGAAAACCCTAAGCTCCTACATCCAACTTGAAGAACCTTTAAAGTTCACCATTAATTCTGCAAATTTATTCAAGATTCCAAGTACTAGTTCAAGAACTCCAAGAACCATCATTCAAAAGCATGATTAACATCTCAAAATGAGTATCGATCTAAAGTTCATCATTCAAGGTATGTGGAGTTTTTCAACAAGAACTCTCTTTCGTTCTTGTGCCCAAAAGTATTTTTCTTTACAAAGGCATGATTTTTATTTAATTTTTATGAATTTGAAGCATGAACCCATATCTTATGATAATTATTATGAAATCTTAATGTTTATGATTTTGAAAGATGAATTTATATGTGTGGAGACATAAAGCATGAATCTTGAATGATATTTATCATGATTTTGATATTTGGGTCGTGAATCCCCATTGGAAATTGTGTTTTTTGAGAAAGTGTGTGTTATAAGCACATTGATGTTGAATTTTTGAGATATTTTGAATGATTTGACCTTTTGGTCTTAATGGAGTTGTTTTAAACTCGAGTGTGAAAGAAATCCACAACGTAGTTTATTTTAATAGATGGGAAGCATGATAGCTCCCAATGTATATTTATATATTATTGAAATTATTTTGTTGTGGATTGTCTTTAAAATGATCTGAGCTAAGTACGGGAGAAATATTTAGCACCGAGTGGGAGGTATAAAGCGACCTTACTTCCCTAGAACTACATGCCCCCGTAGGAGTGAGTCTGAGGCTAATTTATATAGTGATCATTAGTTTGTGTGGATTTGATATCGATAGTCCTACTCCAATGGCAAGGATAGGATGGCTCTCCCCAATGTGGGCTGTATGTTGGACTCCATGTAGCTCACATGGTGTATGTCGGTTATAGGATCTCCCAGTGTGTGTGTGTTTCCTTGTGTCTATGGTGAATGGTGAAGTGATTTGAAAGTGGAATTGTGAAAGTTATTCTTTCGAAAGATTTAAATGATATTTACATTATGAGAATTGATATTCTTGATAAACTGAAAGTGATTGACAAGTTATATGATGACTCATATGTGTTATTGTACTTATTTCACCCTCTCTTGATTATGATAATTTTGTTCGGGCTATGTGAGTCTTTCATACATCCTGTATATTTCTTATAAATATTTATGGTGATGATGTTTATGCAACTGCATACACCCCCATATACTCGGTTCCTTTCCATGGTACTGACCCACATCTTCGGATGTGGGATGGATTTTCTCGGAATGTAGGTTTAAGTGCTCAGTTCTAGGTTCGACAACATTTCTTTGGGCACACTGTTGTACATCCTCTGTTGTGGTGAGTCCTCATGTTCCGAGGATGTGATGTCTGATATTGGTTTCACGGAATCATTTACATTTAATAACTGAGTATGAGTCAGTTGGGCCATGTCTCAATGGCTTGTTGGTTTTATTGATTTTCTTAGAGGCTTGTCAGACTAGTATAGATGTTGGGAGTTGACTAATAAGTCGTATTTCGTTATCTTTCTGAAATTCTTTTATTCTTGGACGATGATTACTATATTGATATTTGAGGGTTATTTATGGAAACCCCGTTGATTTGTGTTGAACTAAATAAAAATGAAACAAAGGGTTAGCTTGGGGCTACTCGTAGCCTCAAGCACCATGTGACGCTTCGAGACCCATTTTCTGTGGCGTTTCAAACTTGGTATCAGAGCCTAAGGTTTTAAGGTGTCCTAGGGAGTCTGACAAGCCGCGTTAAGTAGAGTCTTGATCATCAGTGTGTAGCGTGCAACATCTATGAGCAAGAGGCTATAAGACCTTTTAGGAAAAAGTGTGATTCTTTCTTTTAGAAGTCTATCGTGCTTAAAGTATCTCTCTCTGCTATTGATTCCTGCTCTCCTCTTTTAGAAATATGCCTCCATGTTGAGCGATAAGAAATAATGATGGTCAGCAACCTCAACCCACTGACCCATTTAATAAAAATGTGTCTCATGCTGAATTTCAGGCAGCTTTTCAAGCGCTGGCCCAAGCTGTTACTGCAAATGTTCAAGCCAACCCGGCCCTGCCTCCACAACAGCAGGGAGGTGATTCAGCTACTGTCAGGATCAGTCACTTCATGCGGATGAATCCACTGGAATTCTATGGGTCCAAGTCTGATGAGGATCCACAATTGTTTTTAGAGGAGGTGCGGAAGATTACTTAGGTGATGCATATATCTGAGGAACATAGTGTCGAGTTAGCTGCATATAGTTTGAAAGACCTTGCTTATAACTGGGTTGTTTCTTGGAGGAAAGGTAGAGGTGAGGGAGCTGTCCCTACAACTTGGAAAGAGTTCCAGGATGCATTCCTGGATAACTTTTTTCCTTTGGAGATGAGGGAGACAAAGGTGGAATATTTTATGAACTTGCGATAGGGCTCTATGACTATTAGGGAGTACTGTCTAAAGTTTAATAAGTTGGTCAAGTATGCTCCTGACTTAGTGGCTGATAATCGGGCTAGTATGAGTATGTTTGTGACTTGAGTGTCTAGTTATGTGGTTAAGGAGTGTAGGTCTGCTATGCTGAATAGTGAAATGAATATTTCTAGGCTGATGACTCATGCCCAACAGATTGAGGTAGACAAGATTAAGGAGAGATATAGAATGAGAAGGAATAAGAGAGATAGGTCCGAGCAGCACGAACAGGGTCAGACTAGATCGCATGGACGGAGTCCTCCTCAGTATCAAGATCATTCGTCTATGCCAGCACTATCATCTACTAGTGCTCTCATGACTAGAGGTAGGCAGGAGCAAAGTAGCAGGTCATATGCATCCAGGTCCTAGTCCAGTACTGGCAGTAAGCCAAATCGTCCCCTGTGTCCTAAGTGTGGTAGGGCTCACTCAGGTAAGTGTTGGGGTGAGAAGAGAGGTTGTTTTCAGTATGGTGACATGGGTCACAGAGTTAAAGATTGTCCATAAGATGGACAAAGGCATCGTGACTATTTCCCTCAGGCCCAGACTCAGACTATTAGTGCTCCAGTTCCAACGACTCGCCCAGCTCCAACTCAGGGCACCTCTTCTAGCAATGCTGGCGGGCAGCGCCAGAATAGATTCTATGCTTTACTATCCCACCAGGAATAGGATGATTCTTCCGATGTTGTTACTAGTATGCTTCGTATATTTCAGTTTGATGTGTATGCTTTATTGGATCCTGGATCCAGTTTTTCATATGTTACACCTTTGATTACTGTAAATTTTGAAATGAGTCTTGAGGTTATTCCTGAGCCTATCCTAGTTTCTACCCCAGTGGGTGATGCGATTGTAGCCCAGAAAGTGTATAAAAAATGTCCTATTACTGTTCTTCATAGAGTCTTATTGGCTGATTTGATTAAGTTAGACGTGGTAGATTTTGATGTAATTCTGGGTATGGACTGGCTATATTCTCCTTATGACTCTATTGATTGTCGCACCCGAGTGGTCAAGTTTCAGTTTTTGGGTGCATCCGTGTTTGAGTGGTCTGGGAATTCTGTGTCACCCAAGAGTCATTTTATCTCTTACCTCAAAGCTAGAAAGCTTATTTCCAAGGGGTGTATTTACCATTTGGTTAGAGTCAAAGAAACTAAGTTTGAGACTCCAACTCTCCAGTCTGTTAACGTCGTTAATGAGTTTTTTGATGTCTTTTTGGATGATTTCCCAAGGATACCTCCTGATAGAGAGATAGAGTTCAGGATTGATCTTCTTCCCGATACTCAGCCCATTTCTATTCCTCCTTACCGTATGGCCCCTGCAGAACTTAAGGAGTTGAAAGAACAACTCAAAGATCTACTAGATAAGGGTTTCATAAGGCCTAATGTTTCTCCTTGGGGGTGCTCCTGTGTTGTTTGTGAGAAAGAAAGATGGCTCTTTGCGTATTTGCATTGATTACCCGCCAATTGAATAAAGTCACCATAAAAAATAAGTACCCCCTTCCAACAATAGATGATTTTTTTGACCAATTGCAAGGTGCAAGTTATTTCTCAAAGATAGACCTTCGTTCTGGCTAACATCAACTCAAAGTTAGGGAGTGTGACATCCCGAAAACCACTTTCTGAACTCGTTATGGCCATTTTGAGTTTCTTGTTATGTCTTTCGGGTTAACTAATGCCCCAACAGCTTTTATGGACCTCATGAATCAAGTGTTCAGACCATATCTTGATATGTTTGTCATAGTGTTCATCGATGATATACTGGTGTACTCCCGTAGTGAGGATGAACATTCTGATCATCTCTAAATTGTCTTGCAAACCCTTAGAGATCACAAGTTATTTGCCAAGTTCAATAAGTGTGAGTTTTGGCTAAGGTCAGTTGCTTTTATGGGTCATATCATTTCTTCCGAGGGTATTAGAGTTGATCCCCAAAAGACCGAAGCTATTAGAAATTGGCCTAGACCTATTTCTCTAACTGATATCCAAAGTTTCTTGGGTTTAACTGGCTCTTAACTCCATTTTGTTGAGGGTTTCTCCTCTATAGCGTCTCCTATGACTCGGTTAACCCAAAAGAAAGTGAAGTTCTTGTGGTCCGAATCTTGTGAGAATATTTTTTAGGAGTTGAAGACTCGACTTACTTCAGCCCCTGTTTTGACTTTGACTGATGGTGTTGATAGTTTTTGTGGTGTACTGTAATACTTCGAGAGTTGGGTTGGGTTGCGTGTCAATACAGAAGGGTAAGGTGATAGCTTATGCTTCTAGATAGTTGAAACCCCATGAGAAAAATTACCCCACCCGTGACCTTGAGTTGGCTGCTGTTGTGTTTGATTTAAAAATCTAGAGACACTATTTGGATGGTGTCCATGTTGATATTTTCACTGATCATAAGAGTTTACAGTATGTGTTTACCCAGAGAGAATTGAATCTTAGGCAGAGACGATGGTTAGAATTATTAAAGGACTATGATATGAGTATGCTGTACCATCCAGGAAAGGCCAATGTTATGGCGGATGCCCTAAGTAGAGTGTCCATGGGTAGTGTTTCGCATGTGGTAGAAGGTAAGAAAGAGCTGGCTCGTGATGTACATCGTTTGGCTAGATTAGGGGTTAGGTTGTTTGACTCTGCTGAAGGTAGTATAGGGGTTGAGAGTAGTTCCGAATCCTCCTTGGTTTTGGAAGTGAAGGAAAAGCAATACTTAGATGCTAGTTTGGTCAGACTGAAGGAGTCAGTCAAGGACCAAAAAGTAGAGGTTTTCTCCCAAGGGGGAGATGGTGTGTTGATATTGTAGGGTAGATTATGTGTCCCGAATGTTGATGATCTGAGATAGAAGATTATGGCTGAGGCACACGGGGTGTGATATTCTATTCATCCTGGTGCCACCAAGATGTATCGAGACTTATGGGAAATCTATTGGTGGAGTGGCATGAAGAAAGATATAGTAGCGTTTGTAGCTAAGTGTGAACATGCCAACAGGTTAAGGTTGAACACCAAAGACCTGGTGGTATGATGCAAGAGTTTAGTGTTCCCACCTGGAAGTGGGAAGAGATAAAAATTGACTTCGTGATTGGTTTACCTCCTTCTCGACGCCATCATGATTCCATTTGGGTTATGGTTGATAGATTGACTAAGTATGCTCATTTCTTACCTGTTCATACTTCATATACTGCTGAGGATTACTCTAGATTGTATATCCGAGAGCTAGTCTGACTGCATGGAGTACCCTTGTCTATCATTTCAGATAGGGGTACTCAGTTCACTTCGCAATTTTGGAAAGCTTTTCAGAAGGGTCTTGGTTCCCAAGTACTTT
Source organism: Capsicum annuum (assembly GCF_002878395.1). Classification (NCBI taxonomy): domain Eukaryota; kingdom Viridiplantae; phylum Streptophyta; class Magnoliopsida; order Solanales; family Solanaceae; genus Capsicum; species Capsicum annuum. The sequence goes on along the minus strand of NC_061116.1, from coordinate 21,006,286 downwards.
TGATTCTGCTTTTCATCTGCAGACCGATGGTTAGGCTGAGCGGACCATCCAGACCTTAGAGGATATGTTGAGAGCTTGTGCACTTGACTTTAAGGGAAGTTGGGATGATCACTTACCGTTGATAGAGTTTGCTTACAATAACAGTTTCCACTCTAGTATTGGCATGGCTCCATTTGAAGCCTTATATAGAAGGAAATGTAGATCACCCATAGGTTGGTTCGAGGTGGGTGAAGCGGCTGTGAGTGGTCCTGATTCGGTATTTGAGGCTATGGAAAAAGTTAAGTTGATTAGGGAAAGGTTGAAAACTGCGCAGAGTCGTCAGAAATCATATGCGGATCTTAGAAGGAGAGACCTTGAGTTTGAAGTTGGTGACCTAGTGTATCTGAAAATTTCACCCATGAGGGGGGTGAAGAGATTCGAAAAGAAGGGGAAGCTTAGTCCCCGTTATGTTGGTCCTTACAAAATTCTTAGCTGTGTTGGTAAGGTAGCTAATGAGGTCGAGTTGCCTTCCAAGTTGTCCTCTGTTCATCCAATATTCCATGTCTCCATGCTTAGAAAGCATATTAGCGATGCTATGGTAGTGGATTCCTCTGTGAGTGCTGACATTCAAGAAAATCTTTTTTTGATGAGATTCCTGTTGAGATTCTTGATTTCAGTGTCCGAAGGCTAAGGAACAAAGAAGTTCCTTGGTGAAGGTGTTGTGGCGAAACCAATCGGTTGAGGGTGCAACTTGGGAAGCTGAGGCGGATATGTGATCCAAGTACCCGTACCTACTTTCCGTGAACTCCGATCAAGCCGAAGGTACCGTTCTTTCCTGAATCATGCACTTTTGATAAAAGTTGAAGCAGTTCAGTTGTCATTTATTATGTGTTCAGCTGTAGTTTCTTGAATTTATGCATTCTATGTTGCATTCGGAGTGAGAAACGATGTGGTGATGAGTCTAGCGAATGGTTTCAGCTGTATGCTCTATTCCCTATCTAATCTTGGAATGTCTAGCATCATTCGAGGATGAATGTTTCCAGGGGGGGATGATGTAATACCCCAAAATATTTTCGTTGAAATTTTGTGCGTAAACGTGTTAGGTTCTATCTTCTAGAATAAATTATAAATTTTCCATGCGGAATGTCTTACATTATGACCCACCATTTCATATAGTATCGAATAAGATTTCCAACTATATGTGGACCATCCAAAACGGACACCCGAGCGATGAGTTATGAACATTCAGATCGAACCGTGAATAGTAGTGAACAGTAAAACATGCAGGAAAAAGTACTGAGGCCTGGCGTATTTTTACTCCAACTTTAAACGATCATAACTCCTTGTAAATAATGATCTGGGTGATCTACTATATATCAACAGAAAACTCTACAAGTCCTGTTTCTAATGAAATTGGTTTCATCCAATTTGTCTATCGGAGCAAAACGTTATGGTCGATCTACTTCAGCCTATCAAAAGTAAATTTTTGGGTTAACTTCAAATGATCATAACTCCTTGTACACAATGATTTGGGTGAGATATTGTCTATCAATGGAAAGATATGAGAGTCCTATTTCTAATGAAATTGGTTTTATCCAATTTGGATATCGGAGTAACACGTTATGGTTGATCTACTTCAAACTATCAAAACAGTCCACCAAAGGACAGATTCGAGAATTATTTGATTTTTAGGGGCGTTTTGGTCATTCCCCCTCACCCAAAATCCATCTAAACCCTATATTAAAGCCTATTAGAAGCATTATATCTTATATTTCATCAAATTCCCTCAAAAAGAAAACCCTAAGCTCCTACATCCAACTTCAAGAACCTCCAAAGTTCACCATTAATTCTGCAAATTTATTCAAGATTCCAAGTTCCTAGTTCAAGAACTCCAAGAACCATCATTCAAAGGCATGATAAACATCTCAAAAATGAGTATCAATCTAAAGTTCATCATTCATGGTATGTGAGGATTTTCAACAATAACTCTCTTTCGTTCTTGTGCCCAAAAGTAATTTTCTTTACAAAGGCATGATTTTTATTTGATTTTATGAATTTGAAACATGAACCCATATCTTATGATGATTATTATGCAATCTTGATGTTTATGATTCTGAAAGATGAATTTACATGTGTGGAGATATAAAGCATGAATCTTGAACGATATTTATCATGATTTTGATATTTGGGTCGTGAATCCCCATTGGAAATTGTGTTTTTTTTTGAGAAAGTGTGTGTTATAAGCACGTTGATGTTGAATATTTGAGATATTTTGAATGATTTGACATTTTAGTTTTAATGGAGTTGTTTTGAACTCGAGTGTGAAAGAAATCCACAACGTGGTTGATTTTGATAGATGGGAAGCATGGGGGCTCCCAATGTATATTTATATATTACTGAAGTTGTTTTGTTGCGGATTGTCTTTGAAATGATCTGAGCAAAGTCCGGGAGAAATCTTTAGCACCGAGTGGGAGGTATAAAGCGACCTTACTTTCCTAGAACTATGTGCCCCTTTTGGAGTGAGCCTGAGGCTGATTTATATAGTGATCACTAGTTTGTGTGGATTTGATATCGATAGTCCTACTCCAATGGCAATGATAGGATGGCTCTCCCCAACATGGGTTGTACATTGGACTCCATGTAGCTCACATGGTGTATGTCGGTTATAGGATCTCCCAGTGTGTGTTTTTCCTTGTCTCTATGGTCAATGGTGAAGTGATTTGAAAGTGGAATTGTGAAAGTTATTCTTTCAAAAGATTTAAATGATATTTACATTATGAGAATTGATATTCTTGATGAACTGAAAGTGACTGACAAATTATATGATGACTGACATGTGTTATTGTACTTATTTCATCCTCTCTTGATTATGATGATTTTTTTCGGGCTATATGAGTCTTTCATACATCCTGCATATTTCTTATAAATATTTATGATGATGATGTTTATATAACTGCATACATCCCCATATACTCGATTCCTTTCCATGGTATTGACCCACATCTTCGGATGTGGGCTGTATTTTCTCGAAATGTAGGTTCAGGTGCTCAGTTCCAGGTTCGATAGCGATTCTTCGGGCACGCTATTGTACATCCTCTGTTGTGGTAAGTCCTCATGTTCCGAGGACATGATGTATGATGTTGGTTTCATGGAATCGTTTACATTTGATAACTGAGTATGAGTCAGTTGGGGCATGTCTCAATGGCTCGCTGATTTTATTGATTTTCTTAGAGGCTTGTCAGACTATAGATGTTGGGAGTTTACTAATAAGTCATATTTTGTTATCTTTCTGAAATTCTTTTATTCTTGGACGATGATTACTCTGTTGATATTTGAGGGTTATTTCTGGAAACCCCGTTGATTTGTGTTGAACTGAATGAAAATGGCTCAAAGGGTTAGCTTTGGGCTACTCATAGCCTCAAGCACCGTGTGACGCTCAAGGACCCATTTTTCAGGGCATTACAACACAATTCCATTAGGATCAATGTTTACATCAGAATCAACACATATTGAAGCGCTAACAGACTCCCCTCGAGTCTTTGCACATTTTTTAAAATCTTATACGACTCAATCGGAAAGGACTATATCATGTAGACTCTAAACTTTTTTGCACCTGAATCACCCCAATAAAGGGACATGTCTGAGAACATCAGAGTATGGAAAGAATTTGGGATGGTGTTACTTTCGTATGGGCAACACCATAGCATGAATTAAAGTATGAAAGAGGTACACTTTGACTCAATTTCACGAACTAGACAAGAAGAAAGAGAGACATTCCTAAACTCCTAGTAGCCTCCTGCTTATAAGTGTGGTGTGCTACATACCCATAAACAAGACTCTACCCGACGTGATTTCGTAGACACCTTGGGACCATGAATCATGCTTTGATACCAAGTTTGTCACGACCTGAATCGGGCCCCTGGCCGTGACAAGCATCCCAAACTATGAAGGGCCGAAACACCCTCTCTATCTGGTAATCATGCACAATATTCATAAAATAAAATATAATGCAAAAATAGAAATCTGAAATGAAAACATGGTCAATCTAAACATGATCATAATACCAAAACTGAAAAATGTGTCTGAATAACAATATCTGACTCAGTTTGCGAAATCTCTACTCTGAACTAAACAAGCTGTCTGAAAACTGGGATAAGGCCCCCAGTAGACCAAAACATAACCAATGATAAAAGTCTGACATGACTAGGCCTTCTGAATAATAGAAGGCTCACCAATGTAAGATTCGGTCTGCAATCTAAAAATATCTACTGATTAGCTAGAGCCCTAGACTGTGCCTCAGAACCTGGAAGGGGGGGCGTAAGTACAAAAGTACTGGCACGCAAAGCAATCCAAAATAGAGTAATTGAACATATATATATATATATATATATATATATATAAAATGAGAGCAAAGTTTTCATTAAACATCATGCATAAAATAGTTTCTGAAAACCCATGGGCACTTTCTAAAAACATATAACCTGTCTGTAAATTTAAAATTCTGATCTGTGTATTACTTCTGAGTTAGGTGGTATTCCCTACAAGTCTGATATTCCACGGGTGATATGGAATCCTTCATTTACTCGGCGGGAAAGCCTCCAACCCGAGTGTGCCGCAAGGATTGGAGTTCTTCAATCTGATACGCCACAGGGCTCTAGGCCAGCGTAATATATAAACCCGAATCGGCAAATCACGGTTTTGGGCAACGAGTTGTCTGAAAGCATGCCTTCTTTGGGGAACCACCTAAGCTCTCTTTATGCCCAATTTTTATCCTATTCTGAAACATGCATGTTTCTAGTTTTAACATCGGGAAAGTCTGATTTTAAACATACATTTAAATCTATTCTAAATTATCATGGAAAAATCTGAGTTGGTGCCATCACACCAAGACTTGCAAGTCCTATTTCTGAGCCATTATGTCACAAGCATGATCTTTCATGAAAATATAGTTTCAGACCACCCAAATATGTAATTTGCATAAGAGATTTCATATTCCGAAACTCAAGTCAAAACCATGCAAAAACTTTCATCAAACATATGGTGGTCATGTGCTTTTGACAAATCTATGCACTCTTTCATTATATGCATAATCAACATTCACAACCCTCTCTTGCGTGTTAAAAATCATATCATGCTTTTCAAAACGCATTCAAAACAATTTGTATCATACAAAAATAGGAACGCTCACAACATAAGAGGGATTCATTATAATTCATGCTCTTAAGATTGAAACACATACATACATATACATATAAACTGTCAAATCACTTTGGGGAAGACCAAAAGACCAAAACAATGTCATTAAGCATTCTAAAAACATGAATATGTTCATAATTCAAAAACCCCATTCTAAAACATGATTTTTCTATGCTCATGAGAATTTAGGAAAACCCCGCATACCTCTATTTAAGAAATTGAGGGATGATCCCTGAAGCCTACGATGTGGGGATTCCAAATCTCCAATTATCTTCCAAAACCCACGGTTGAATCTTGAGTTATTTTGGATTTTTATTTGAAACCCTAAGGGGTGTTCTTGAGAGAAAATTTGATAAAAGGATTATATTTTGATGTATTGGGGGATAAATCTGGTGTTATAGACGAAATTTGGGTGAGGTGAAATGACTAAAATGCCCCTAAGAAAACAAACAAAGTAGAAACCGTTCCTCCGTTGACAAGCTGACAGGCTGAAGTAAAACGGGTATAACTCTTTACTCAGATGTTGGATTTGGATGAAACCAATTGCATTGGAAATAAGACTCAAATAAATTTCATTTGATAGGTAGAAGCTCTCCCAGTTCATTATATTTAGAGAGTTATGATTGTTTGAAGTTGACTCTGAAATGCTGAAAAATGGGCAATAGGCTATGCGTTTTGCTACTGTTTTGATATCCAAACGCAGCCTTATGCATTCCAAAAAATTCTGAAACTTATATGACGTGTACTATGAGCTTTCCCGATCGTAACTCAACTTGAAAATCTAAAAACGGAGTTGGGAAGGTTGAAAAGTCGTATCCCAAAGGTGGTAGGGGTATCTAGGGCCTGTGTGGTTCGGGATGCCCGTCGTGGCCAGGACCTTGGGCCGGGTCATGACAAGCATCCCAAACCATGAAGGCCTAAAACAACCTTCTCTATCTGGTAATCATGCACAATATTCATAAAATAAAAGATAATGCAGAAATAGAAATCTGAAATGAAAACATGGTCAATCTGAACATGATCATAATACTGAAACTGAAAAATGTGTCTGAATAACAATATCTAACTCAGTCTGCAAAATCTCTACTCTGAACTAATTAAGCTGCCTGAAAACTAAGACAAGGCCCCAGTAGACCAAAACATAACCAATGATAAAAGTCTGACATGACTAGGCCTTCTGAATAAGAGAAGGCTCACCACTGCAAGATCCAGTCTGCAATCTGAAAATATGTACTGATTAGCTAGAGCCCTAGACTGTGCCTCAAAACCTCGAAGGAGGGGGGAGGGGGGAGGGGAGAGAGGGTTAGCACAAAAGTACTGGCACGCGAAGCAATCCAAAATAGAGTAATTGAACATATATATATATATATAATATGAGAGCAAATTTTTCATTAAACATCATGTATAAAATAGTTTCTGAAAACACATGGGCACTTTCTAAAAACATATAACCTATCTGTAAATTTAAAGTTCTGATCTGTGCATTACTTCTGAGTTAGGTGGTATTCCCTACAAGTCTGATATTCCACGGACGATATGGAATCTGTCATTGACTCGGCGGGAAAGCCTCCAACCTAAGTGTGCCGCAAGGGTTGGAGTTCCTGAATCTGATATGCCACAAGGCTCTAGGCCAGCGTAATATATAAACCCGAATCGGCAAATCACAGTTTTGGGCAACGAGTTGTCTGAACTCATGCCTTCTTTGGGGAGCCAGCTAAGCTCTCTTTATGCCTAATTTTTATCCTATTCTAAAACATGCATGTTTCTAGTTTCAACATCTGGAAAGTCTGATTTCAAACATGCATTTAATTTTGTTCTAAATTATCATGGCAAAATTTGAGTTGGTGTCGTCACACCAAGACTTGCAAGTCCTATTTCTGAGCCATAATGTCATAAGCATGATCTTTCATGAAAATATAGTTTCAGACCACCCAAACATGTAATTTTCATAAGAGATTTCATGTTCCGAAACTCAAATCAAAACCATGAAAAAACTTTCATCAAACATATGGTGGTTATGTGCTTTTGGAAAATCCATGCACTCTTTCATTATATGCATAATCAATCTTCACAACCCTCTCTTGCGTGTTAAAAATCATATCATGCTTTTCAAAATGCATTCAAAATAATTCGTATCATACGTAAATAGGAAAGCTCACAACACAAGAGGGATTCATTATAATTCATGCTCTCAATACTGAAACACATACATACATATACATATAAACTATCAAATCACTTTGGGGAAGGCCAAGGACCAAAATAATGTCATTAAAGCATTCTAAAAACATGAATATGTTCATAACTCAAAAATCCCATTCTAAAACATGATTTTTCTATGCCCATGAGAATTTAGGAAAACTTCGCGTACCTCTATTTAAGAAATTGAGGGATGATCCTTGAAGCCTACGATGTGGGGATTCTAAATCTCCAATTATCTTCCAAAACCCACGGTTGAATCTTGAGTTATTTTAGATTTTTGTTTAAAACCCTAAGGGGTGTTCTTGAGAGAAAATTTGAGAAAAGGATTATATTTTGATGAATTGGGGGATAAATTTGGTGTTATAGACAAAATTTGGGTGAGGTGAAATGACTAAAATGCCCCTAAGAAAACAAACAAAGTCGAAACTGTCCCTCAGTTGACAAGCTGATATGCTGAAGTAAAATGGGTATAAATCCTTACTCAGATGTTGGATTTGGATGAAACCAATTGCATTAGAAATAATACTCAAAGAACGTTCATTTGATAGGTAGCAGCTCTCCCAGTTCATTATATTCAGAGAGTTATGATCGTTTGAAGTTCACCCTAAAATGCTGAAAACTAGGCAATAGGCTATGTATTTTGCTACTGTTTTGTAATCCAAACTCAGCCTTATGCACACTAAAACATTCTAAAACTTATACGAGATGTACTATAAGCTTGACCGATCGTAACGTAACTTGAAAATCTAAAAAGGAGGTCGGGAAGGTTGAAAAGTCGTATCCCGAAGATTGCTAGCTAAAATGACTCTAAGTCCTCATTACACTTAGATTTTTTGTCAAGTTTTTAAGTCTAAGAGCACTCTATTAAAGGCTAATCCATGAACGACTTTTATGGGGTGTTACAGCATCGCTGGGTATGTTTTTTAATAATTAAAAGTTCGTATCTGGAGGGGTATTTGGGTCACTTTCCCACTTTTATTCAGCCCTAAAACATGAAATTAAACTATCCTAAGGGCAAAAATCGCTTATTCTCTCTCAAATTTTTCAAGAACAAACCCTAGTGCATCCAAATTCAATTTCAATCTTCAAGAACACACCATCAATCTTTATGAATTTGATTACCAAGGTATGTTAGGTTTTCATCCAAGGGTTTGCTTTCACTCTTGGAGTTCAAGAACCTCCTTTAAAACTACAAGTTGATTGCTTTCATGAATTTCATGTTGAATTTAATTGTATTCTTGTTCATGATATTATTTGTGTTTCAATCCATGATTTACTACAAGTTTCATGAAATTAAAATAGCAAGTGTGGTTATTACATGATTTGCATGTTAAACCCTTGAAATTACAATTGATTATTGTAGCCATGAAGTTCATGTGTTGACTATTATTATGTGAAATAACCATGCTCCTCAAGTGTGTTATAGAATGCCAATGTGAATTGAATAGTGAAATCATAACATGTCATCATGTGGTCCTACTCATGTACAAGCTCATGTATCTCAAGTGTTTTACAAAATGTCTAAATATAAGCATAGTTAACAAGCTATTTTTGTATCTTATTATGACCATGCCATATTTTATTTTCAATGCTATCGAGTCCTGGAGGTATTCAATACCCGAAATCTAGTTGTTTATCTAGAATTACAGTAGCTTCAGAATAGTCTCAGTGATATCACATACATTAGTACTCAGTTAGTTACAGAACTCAATGTATTCAGTTAGTTAACAGGTGAACTCAGTCTAGTTCAGTCAGTTAGCATGATCAGTAATAGTTTAATCAAGCCTAGTACAGTCTATAAATTAATTTAGTATCTGTTCAGTTGGGAGTAGGAATCAACACCTAGCAAACTCAGGGATGGGGGCATTCTTGTCAGTGAAGGGTTTGACCCTTAGTAACAATCCCTGTGTTACAGAACTATTTAGCCAGCATAGGTTGATACATCTCGTATGAGCTTTGATGCCAGTAAAGGTTAACGAAATGTATTCCTACCAGATAGGGTTAACTCATAACCATTGTTAGTATACCTTGGCAAGTTGCTAACACTCTTTCAACTGGGGTCACAAGTTGGACCCCAACTTAGTTTATAATCTGGATATGTCGTTTAGACGAACACTCCCACAATTACAGTTTTAAGTTTAGGCTCAGTCTAGAACTTAATTTAGTTATACAGAATCATGACTGTTAGACACAGTCACCCAACTAAGTATAGAACTCAGTTTAGTTCTATAGGATCAAGACTGTTAGAAATAGTCACTCAGTATTAGTAATGCAGTTATCGGTAATCTCAAATATCGGTTACTCAATTATCCAAACTCAGTGCTCAATTTCTGTAAAAATCTCAAATAAAATATATATATATATATATATATATATATATATATGTATATGTATAGTATTGCATACTTAGTATTTTACAGTAGTTCCAGTTATCCATATACTCTTATTTAGTTCCTTTATATCATTTAGTCAGTTAATTTGCATGCATATGAACCCTTGCATTTAGCTTACCTTATCTAGCATTCCATTACATTCCACGTACTGATGCATACTTTCTCTTTGTGCTATAATATCTCATATCATAGGTTCGAACACTTGGGTCCCAACCACGCTTAGATAGATTCAGATAGCAGCAACAAATTTAGTAGTGCATCCTAATCTATTGAGGATATGCTTTTATTTTAGTATTTCAGTAGTCAGAGTTAGTTGGGGGCTTGTCCTATCAACTCCATATTCAGACAGTTAGAGGCTTTCAGACTAGATTATTTCAATAGTATTTATTTATCTGTATTTAGTATTTATTATTGAAATTATGGACCTTATGGCATTTCAGCTTAACTTTTGCATTATTCCAGTATTATTATTCAGTGCTAATAGCAGGTACCATTCATGGGTTAGCTTGTGGTCCTTCAGGGTCGTAAGCACCGTGTGGCATCCGGGGTGCAGACTTAGGGCATTACCAAAAGCTAAAACTATATAAAAAGATAAAAGTTGAAGTTTTGAGCTACGTACTTGGGCACCTAGGCCTGTAGGTACCACCTACTAGGTGTAGGTATAAAAATAGGTGTCAGAAACTTGAATTTCAGAGGATCAAAATCAGTAAAAGATAACCCTATCACTAATAAATGGCACCTATAGTTTGTTGGTGCCACCTACAGTCCATAGGTGCCACCTACGGTTCGTAGGTGTCATAGTAGGTTGAAAAAGAGTCAAGTCCTAATATTTCCATCAAATATTGGAGGCCAGGGTCACCTATGAGGAGCACCTATGGTCCGTAGGTGTGGCCAGTCAATGGCCACAGACCTTGATTTTTCTCTTTTGTTTGGGAGTTGTTTCCTAGGGTTCCCTTGTACTCTATAAATCCCCTTTTGGCTTTTTGTTACTTAGTTTATGCACTCTATATACTTACAAACATATATTGGATTCCAGGATTTAATTTTGATCTTATGTTTGATTTGTTCTTAGTTTTTATTGATAATTTAGTTTGATACTTTGGATTTTACTTGCTGATTATTGCGATATTTTTTAACGCTTTCACTTATGAATTCTGCTAATATTTCAACAATAATGAGTGGCTAAATCCTTTATCTAGGGTTTTGGGAACCCTAGTGGATCAATGAATCGGGGGAACTGAAAAGGTGTTCTGAACCAGTATTCTTGCATGTATTGTGATTATCTTTAATTTAATAGATGTTTTAGCAGTTGAAAATGTTAGGATCCCACCTAGTATATCACTACTTACTTCACTAGAGGAGTAGATATTTGGAAAATACAATCACAATAGTAATTTGAAGATTAATTATCGATCTAAGCTACTCAGTATTCATCTACTTAGGATAGTTATATTTCATCTAATAACTGGAGACTCACAAGGTAATAGTTAGCTGGGATCTAGGATAAGGATTAGTAATGTGACATCCTGAGTCTAAAAAGGTAATGGGTGAAATCCATCAATGAGTCCACAAGATAGTTGATGGCACATAACTTATCAGATTCTACATGCAAGATATTGGTTTGTTCAACAAAGTATGATAAGCCTACGGATTTGAGTTGCCAGGGGGAACACAGTCCTAGTGTTCATTTTTGACTGATTACAATAAATGTTTTGAGTTTTGTTACTTGTTTGAGATTACTTGTACAACCCCTTACTTTTCTAGTAATTCCTATTGATTCTAGTAATCGAGAGATATAATTCAACATGTTTTGTATGGGTTTGACCCCAACCTGAGTTGGGTTACTCTGCTTGGTAGCGATCACTTTATCTTTTATTAGAGGTGTATTTTAGGTTTTGATTAAACTGTGAGCTTCCGCTAACATCCACTACCTCAAACCATCCACTTCTAGAATAGATAATATACCCTAACAACGAAGAACACCATATCCCACTTGGGTGAAAACTTTAACCTTATGATATCGAACTGCCTCTTTCAACTTAACCAAAATAGGATTACTATCTTTCTTTTCCTTTACCTCAGTAACTAATGAAGATTTTGAATCATTCTAAACCCAGACACTACCTTCGGCCAAATCAACCAACCGACCTCCAAAACTATAAACACAATGAACCTTAGAACTAAATATTTCTTTTCATTCTCAACGTGAGCAACACTTCCCATAGATAATCTACTAACGGCGTCAGACACAATATTTGTCTTACCTGCATGATACAAGATTCTCATATCATAATTCTTACATAACTTTAACCACATCCTTTGATGAAGATTTGGATCCTTCTAACTAAATACATGCTAAAGGTTTTTGTTATAAATGAACACATCAACATAAACCCCATAAAGATAATGCCTTCAAATCTTTAAGGCAAAGACAACTGCTGCCAACTTAAGATCATGAGTCAGGTAGTTCTTTTTATGAGGTTTGAGTTATCTAAAGGCATATTATATAACCTTACCCTGCTGCATCAAAACACAACCAAGAAAAACTCTAGAGGCATCATAATATGCTACAAAACTATTTGTACCCTTTGGTAGAGTCAACACTGGAGTGGAGATGAGGCGAGTCTTCAACTCCTGACAATTCTTCACGAAAGAATTAGACTACTGGAATTTAACTTTATTTTAAGTTATTTTGGATATAGAAGAAGTAATAGAGGAAAATCCTTCCTCAAACCATCTTTAGTTATTAGCTAAACCCAAGAAACTCTTGATATCTGATGGATAAATGGGTCTAGGCCAGTTCCTTAATGGATTGGTCTTTTGAGGATCAACTCCAATGCCTTTATCAGAAATAATATGATCAAGGAATACTACTACTTTCAACTAGAATTCAAACTTGCTGAACTTAGCGAATAACTAGTGATCCTTCAGAGTCTGTAAGACAATCCTCAAATAGTCGGCATATTCACCCTCACTCCGAGAATAGATGAGAATGTCATCTATGAAGACTATAACAAACATGGCCAATTCCTGTTGTAACACCCTGTTCATCAAGTTAGTAAAAGTTGCAGGGGAATTCGTTAGTCTAAAAGACATAACTATAAACTCAAAGTGATCAGGACGAGTTCTAAAGGTTGTATTCAAAATGTCACATTATCTGACTCTAAGTTGATAATAGTCGGATTTGAGGTCTATCTTAAAAAAATAATTTGCACCCTAAAGTTGGTCAAACAAGTCATCATTCCTGTGGATGAGATACTTATTCTTGATTGTACCTTTGTTCAACTGACGGTAGTTGATGCTCGTTCTAAGAGAACCATCTTTCTTGCACATGAATAGAACTGGAGCACCCCATAAAGAGACACTGGTCCTGATGAAAACCTTATTTAAGAGATCTTCCAATTTATTTTTAAATTCCTTAAGCTTATCTGAACCCATTTAGTAAGTTGGAATTGAGATAATATGGGTATCTGGAAGGAGATCTATTCCTAAGTCAATTTCCCTTTCGGGAAGAGCTCCGGGTATATTTTCATGAAATACTTTTGGAAATTAATTCACTGCTAGAATTTACTTAAAACTTAAGATTTTGGACCTTGAGTCCTTGACTCTAACAAGATGATAGATACATCACTTAGAAATCATTTTTACATTCCTTAAGGAAAGAGACAAACCAACCTATAGTCACTGAGGTACTATCCTTCCATTCTAATACTAGCTCATTTGGTACCTGAAATTGAACTATTTTGCTTCTATAATCGAATAAGACATAGGAAGAGTAGAGACATTTCTTGCCAAGAATAACATCAAAATCAATTATTTCTAACTCTACAATATTGACTAAGGTGCCTTTCTGGAATACTGTGACTGGATAATTTTTGTATACCTATTTGGGCATGAGGGTTTACAAGTATTTTAGGGATGACATCAAAATTTACTACTATATAGGGATCCAGGAAGGAAAGTGTGTCTCCATGGTCGAACAACGCATGCATAAGAATATGAAAAACTTATAACATACCAGTACTACATCAGGAGAAACCTCTTGATCCTATTAAGTCTGAAGGGCATAAATTCAATTTTGATGTTGTACACTGGTTTCTCTAGAAGTGGCACCCTACTGAGTTGAGTGACCTACTGAAACTACTGATGAATTAGTTTAACTCTACTAAAGATCATTCCTATCTCTCCACACAACTACTGGGCACAACCCTACTCTGTGTCCTGACTTGCCACACCTAAAACAAACATCACTAACAACCATGCACTCACCCTTGTGGTTCCTACCATATCTTTTATAAACTGGGTTTGCCAGCTACTATTCATGCTACCTTAGGTCTTAGAGCCTGGAACTCTATCACGAGTATCCTGTGTTAACTTGGGTACCATATCACTGGCATATGATAGGGGTGGGGCTGAATATTTGTAGCGGAACTAAAAATATTTTCCACCATCAGACCTCTGCTCAGAGAAATTGAGTCTATAAGTCCTAGCCCCCTTATTCTCCTTTCTCTTTTCCTTGATATTCTCCTTATCAATCTAGTGATCATGAACTATCAATCTTGAGAGGTCTATCTCCTTGACTAGCCTAGTTTTCCTACACTCCTTAACCATATCCTCAAAAACACCAGAAAGAAACTTGCTCATTCAGTCCCTAGAATTAGCCACCACAGTTAGAGCATACCTTGCTAACTGCATAAAATTGAGTGAATACTCCTTCACACATATATTACGCTGCTTCATATCTATGAACTTTTAGACTTTTGTTTCCCTCAACTCAAGTGGAAAGAACTTATCTAGAAAGGTAGCAACAAGCTCACCCCACTCTACTAGCCCTGCATCTGCACCTCTGTCCTTCTTCCACTACTTGGCGCAGGTGTAAGACACTCCTTGCAATTGGTAAGTATCCAAATTGGCAATTTCACTCAAAGCGATGCCCATGATTTTAATCACCTTCTAGACACTATCCAAAAACTCCTATGGATCCTCATCAGGCTTGGACCCAAAGAACACCAACCAATTCATCCAAGTGAAATCCCACATTCTAGTCACTACCGTATTCATTACTGGTTGGCTAGCCTACTAATTATTCTGTGAAGTCATAGATTAGGCTAGTGCTATAAAAGTAACCCTGTATTCAGTGTGACAGACCTACTCAGTCAAAGGGTCTGCAAGAGCTGGTGGTGGGACTTGTTGATTTCGATTTCCCCCTCTATTAGTTCTCCTAAAGGGCATCATCTATAAATGGATAGAGGATAAGTTAGAGGAATAAGTTTAATAGAGTTCATGCTTTATTACACGACATGAATCATGTAAGAGATGAGACCTTCCTAAAAATTTTTGAAGCCTCTCTCTCATAAGTATGATGCACATCACACCCATGAATAAGACTATACTTAACATAGTTTTTAGACACCCTAGGAAAATTTTAACCTGCACTGTAATACCAAGTTTGTCATGACCCAAGACTACACCCTAGTTGTAACATGGTGCATAGAGTCACAAGAGACCCCAAGAAAAACTATGGCCTGGCATATACTAGGAATATGGGAGAAAATATCACAATACTGGGAGGAAGCTAAATTGAAAGCAACTAACAATAAATTGTAAGGTAATCAATACTACTATGATCTGAAATATTCAACAAACTAAAAATATGTCTAATTGTCTGAAAGCCTCTAAATCATAATAATTTGTTGGGATAAACCCCCAACTAACTACAACTGACTAAAACAAATAATAGAATACTAGTTCTCGAATGATGAGGACTCACCAAAAGAAATAGTTTGGTGGTATGGAAACATGCTAAGTGCGATCTGAGAACTAAGCATCCAAACCTATATTATGAGAAAATATAGTGCTAAGAAGTATGCGATCTATACTTTGAATGTACTGAGTATTGAGATGAAAAACTAACCAATATAATCTAAACATGTATGCATGAAACATGATGAACTATATGCAAAACCAAGTATAGCATGTACGAAATAAAACTTAATAGCTGAATAAATGAATACAAGGTCATGCATAATCTAATCTGAAGCATAAATTGGAACATATCCTAGAGAAGATTAGATGATTCTTGTATTATGTGAATCTCGATAATTTCAAGCTTGCCTCTAGCTTACTGATTTGGTATTCAAGTTTGTCATTTCCGTCTTTTAGGTCAGTATAGATTTCTTAGTCTTTTGTGAGATCATGAATAAGGAACACTTCCTTTGAAGTTATGGCATTATAAAATCGGGGTCCAAATTGTAAACCCAGTTGGAAGGATGTCAATACCTTGCCAAGGGTACCAACACTGGCTGGCGTGGATCCACTAAGTTGATGTCCTGAAGGACTAGGGTGTCAAGCCTAAACTGTTGGGTGATCCCTTATAACCTACAATGGCACCAAAGATCTGGAACTTAGGGATTTCTACTAAAGATCTCAAGCCTAAACTAATGAGTGAGCATTCATCCCTACATTCTCTCGCTGCTAAGTACTACCCCCAAGTGAACTGACACTTATAACTGATTTATGCTTAATGAAATCTTTTTCTAAAAGCAACAACTCATGCATAATCTAAAATACTCATAACATATAAACTAATATATGCATGGATTACTAGGTATCTAGTGTTCATAACCCAAAAACTCTAAACATGATAATATTAATTGAACATTATGAGGGAAATCACAATTCAAGTAAAAAACTCAACATCTTGTCATGCTTAGGGAATTCATTATTTCAAAATAAAACATAGGAAGATGCTTTGTATATTGGAAGCATTTACTCAAGGTTTTCTTAGAAGAATAAATAGTAGATTTTAAGGGAAACTCATATTTGACTTAGAAAACAAAATTAAAAGGAATTCAAACTTGAAGATTGGAAGGTTATTGGGACTTAATGGGCAGAAGAGACCCACTGATGAAATACCACACACCTAGAGTTTGAATCCGTGGAGAAATCAGTAAAATTTGAACTTGTTCTGCATGTGCTACAGAGTGTCACATGTTCTCTTCCACTTTTTCATTCACATATTATTTCTCAAAAATATTATCTTTACATTTCCTATAATATTTTAGTCACAATTAGTTCTTCTTGATGTGCCAGTACACTGAATTCTCGTGGATTGTTAAAATAAAGTTACTATGCTACTATTACGCTTTAAAATATTGAGAAGTAAAACAATGATGTTTGTGTATAGGTCACCAAGGCTTTTCTATATATTTTCAAATATTTTAAGGAACCCTAACTTAGCTTTGGAGAAGAAAAAATTGCCCCATTTTGCTAAGTGTTGATTGATTTTGAGTTAATGAGGTGTTAGGGTAAATTTAATCCCCCACAACTTAGGAAATTTTCCACAACTTCTTACTACGATCTCAGATCAAGGTGAGACTGATGGCTTTGGAAAGCTAATTCAATGGACAATCTTGTGGTAGGTCTAGAGCTAAAAATTTTTGGGATATTACATTCACCTTGTGTGCAGTTTTAATCCACAACCACCTGTAGACATCAACCACCATCAAATGTATACTACAAACTAAAAATTTAATACGAAACAATAACAAAATTCCAAGATTGCCTCCTAAGTAGTGATTTAATGTTGCAACATGATGTGGATAATTTGGATACTCAAATTTCACCAATCTAACCCATAGGTTGCCTCTCATGTAAAGCCTTATTTAACATCATGGCATAACTCTAGTATCTAGATTACTTATACTTCACCAAGAATAACATCACACACCACATTATTCTCAAGCTCAATGTCACCATAAGGAAAAACCTTCCCCACTTGATATTGTCCTATCCATCTTGAATTCTGCTTGCCAAGAAACAAGTGAAGCTTAGAATCTAATAATATAATCATATTGCCAATAGTGAACTGTATCTCTTTTTGATCTTTAGGGCATGATATAGTTCCATCTTTTTTGTATAAGGTTGAATTCCCATATGCTTTATGATGGAACATATCTATATCATTTAATTTCTTAAGTCCAACTTCATAGTATAACTTTATGACAGATTCAACCTTTTGAGTGCCACAACACCTTCTGCTAATGTTCAACAAGCAAGTGACATGCTTTGCCAAACATGAGCTGATATAGAGAAGAAACAATAGGAGTTTTAAATGTTGTTTGATAACCTTATAATGCATCATCCAACTTTCTAGCACAATCTATCCTATAGGCATTTCAAGATTTTGCCATAATAGACTTCATCTCTAGATTGGAGACCTCACCTTTCCCATTTGATTGAGTATGATATGGTATTGCCACCTTATTCTTCATATCAGATTTTTCAAGAAAGTCCTTAGACCGATGATTA
This sequence comes from Capsicum annuum, assembly GCF_002878395.1. Classification (NCBI taxonomy): domain Eukaryota; kingdom Viridiplantae; phylum Streptophyta; class Magnoliopsida; order Solanales; family Solanaceae; genus Capsicum; species Capsicum annuum. The sequence continues at coordinate 20,988,206 of NC_061116.1, read as the reverse complement.
CAAAGGTTATAACCCCATCTCTAATGATGGATCTTGGCTTGCTAGACCTAGAAAATATATTCCTCATCAGAAAAGATGTAACAGTCTTTTCATCATTGTTTGAAAGCTCAACTGCCTTCACCCATTTTAAGACATAATCAGTAGCCACCAAGATGTACTTCACAACATATGAGCTCATAAATGGACCTATAAAATCAATACCCCGCATATCAAATAATTCAATCTCTAGATTCTGAGTCAATGCTACCTTATGTATTCGTGAGATGTTCCGTTGTCTTTGGTATTGGTCACACGATCTTGCATAATCATGAGCATCTTAATGAATAGTGAAATAGTAGTATGAGCTATCCAAAAAACACTATGATGATCCCTAACCGTGATGAGTGACATGGCATTAAAATACTTATCATTTCAACCTCAGGAACACATCTATGAACTATTCAATATGCACAAATCTAGAACTAGTATGGCTAATCCCTAATAAATTTACATACATCAAACCTGAACTTCTTTCAAAGATGAAAAGATAAATCATAAGGCACGACCTCATTTACCAAAATAATTGTCAAAAAAGTGCGAACTCTTGTTGTGCAACTAATACTTGCAAATCTTGAAAAATATATTGATCTCAAGCTCATCTTTCAACTTCAGCATTGTCTCTTCTGCATGTTATGACAAGTGCTCATCTACTTGATTTCAGACCCTTTTTGGTCTTCCACCTCAAAGTAAAATTCTTGCAATAGTTGTACCCAATGAAACGATCTATAATTTACATCCTTTTAACCATAATATACCTAAGAGTTGTATGGTCAGTATGTACAACCTCTTTCATACCAAGAATATAAGATCAAAATTTCTCAAAATCAATGATGATAGCAAACAAATCTTGTTCCATCACAGTGTAATTTTTCTAAGTTGGGTTGTGTTCCTTGCTGGCCTAATATATCGTATGAAATATCTTCCCACGTCTTTATCCTAGGACTGCTAGTGCCACTCCACAAATCACATATAACCTAAAAAGGTATGGAACAATCAAGTGACACAATGATAGGGGTCGATGTCAACTTATCCTTAATGCACTCAAATTCCTTTAGATACACATCATGAAAAATGAACTTCGCCCGCTCCTTAAGTAATTTAAACAAAGGATGTGCAATTTTAGAAAAATCCTTGATGAACCTATAATAAAATCCAGCATGCCCTAAAAAGCTTTGAATACTATTCATAGAAATTAGTGAAGGCAATTTTTAATCACCTCAATAGTCACCCTATCAACATAAATCCCTTTCTTTGATATCCTATGACCAAGCATTGTCCTTTTTTTATTATAAAGAGAGACATTTCCTAATTTAGCACCAAATTGCTATCTTTGCACCTCCTTTAAATGCTAGCCAGATTGACCAGAAAAGCTTCAAAAGAGTCACCAATAATTGAAAAATTATCCTTGAATACCTCAATAGAGTTCTCCACTATGTTTGTGAAGATAGACATCATGTAACAATTAAAGGTTATGGTGTAGTACATAATTTAAACGATATTCTCTTGAAAGCAAACATCCAATTTAGACAAGCAAAAATGGCTTCTCTTGATTTTTGAAAGCAATTAAAATATGATTGTATATCAAATAACTATTAAGAAAATAATACCATCCTCTACCAGTAAGTTGGTTTAACATTTGATATATAAAAGACACCGAAAATGATCATTTTCAGTCCACACATTAATCTTCTACATTCTATGAACACTCTCCAACTAGTGATCAGTCTCAGTAGAATAAGCTTATTTTTATATTTGGAACCATAGTGATTCCACCATTCTTTGGCATACATTATAAGTCTCACCTCTTTGCTGTCAACAAGAGGGTAAAATATAGTTGCATTTAACCACTTGATGATCTCTTTTATAACTACATCTAGCATAGACTAATTGGCCCTATGTTGATGCTCAATACTAGGAATACAATATGTCTCAAGTTGAATTTTAGTGGTGCAAATTCTTGGAAGAATACTAATAATGTCAGGAATGGACCATCCATTGGCCCTCTTGAAATTTTGCAGAATTGATTCTATAGTCTCAACTTGTCATTCAACCAAATTTGTTGTTATAATGACCATCAAAGTATTTTTTGATCCCAAGAAATCATAGTATAGGTGGTACGAGAGAGCTTTGAGCTTCAAAATAGGAGACTTCATAATAGAAGGTTAGTCGAGTGGAGTAGCCCTATTCTTCAAATCAAAATCTCACTTTTTGGTGCAAAAGTGTAGGAAGCCATACCAATAAGTGCGCTCACTATCTCATTATACTCATAAATATCATCAACTTGAAATTTCATGATTACTTCTGCTAGTACCTCAAAGATAATTCCCTCTTTAATAGAGTTACCAAGGGATCCTCATCAACTATATCAACAATAGAGACTGCATGCATATACTTTGGTTACTTCTTAGATTGGTAAACATTAAAAGTCACTTCCACATGATTCAATTAAAATATCAACTAACTAGTTTCTAAATCAACAAATGCTTTATTGGTCGCAAGTAATGGTCTCTCTAAGATGATGTGAACTTCAAATCAACTTTAACGTTTAGGATAATAAAATCATTTGGAAAGATGACGGACTCAACCCTCTATTAAAACATCATACAAAAATCCTATATGCTTTTTCACAATGTAGTCCACTATAAAAAAGTCTCACTAATGTTGGTTTGGGATACCTAAACCCCAACTATCTAATCATTGTAAGTAGCATGAGATTGATGCTAGCACCCAACTGACACAATGCCATTGCAAAATTTAATGCCTCAATGGTACATGGAATTGTTAATGCTTCTGAATCTTTTTTTACCTATACGAGAATGGAATGTTGTTACACTATAGTGGTGCAAATTTTTAATAAGCTTAAAACTCATGGTATACTTTTCCATCATAAGACCCAAAAGATAGATGAGATTGTAGAATGGTAGTCAAAATTTGTGGGATATCCTTTTACTTTGCTTTTTAGTCATAATATCTATTTCACCAAATAAAGATGGCTTTTCAAACGTATTCTTACAACTATCACAAGCTCGATCGCATCATCAACAACTACGAGCATAGGTGGATCGACAGTCATCTTCTTACTTTTAGTAGTCACAACCATGTCGTGACTATCATTTTTTAGATTTAGTATAGTGTTTCTTGGAAGAGTACCTTTTTGACATTAATTCAACGTCACAAACATTTGGCCGACCAGTAGCTCAAATTGCTTAATAGCGCTAGAGTGTGACTCTACCTAATATCTTCTTGAAGCTTCTTAAAGATTTCATTAGCTTTTTTCACCTAGTTTAACACTTTAGAGAGCAATTGTTCTACCCTAGTATTATTTGATTCAACATCACGACTCCCAGGTAGAATTTATGTCATTCTTGTAATCATTTTTGTTCTTCCAGTTACTATCTCTACCTCTACTCCTATCTCTATAACAAGACCAACTTTAATTGTTTTCGTTATGATAGTTTTGACCTTGATTTCCTTGAGAAGCGCACAAATTGTCTTGATTAGCCCCTTGGTTATTGGCTTGGAAACTTGCCACTTGATCATCAATGTATTTTGCCTCCTCCTCCTAATCAGAGTCATCATGTCTAGGCACTTTACCTTGGACCTAATATACCTTTATGTATTCACTTCTATGAACTATTTTGTAAGTAAGATAAAATTATTCCTCAAGTATGCTACTTCGTGACCAGTGATCCAATCACATAAGTGTCACTGAGAATGTTCGAGTTACATGTGTGCTAACCCTATTAGTTTTAGTGATCCTATTAAGTATTGCTAAAGCCAGATTCCAAGTTAGACTTACAAATTTACCTTCTTTTATAGTGTCTATTACAACCTTGTTGTTAGCATTCAAAGCTCTTTAGAAAATTTAAATAAAGTTGTGAATCGGTATTCTATGATTTAGAACTTGTTGCAGCTTCTTCTTAAACCTCAACCATGTCTTATACAATGCCTCCAAACATAGTAGCATGAATTTATAAATCTCTTTTTTCAACTGAAACATTATAGAAGGTGGAAAAAATCTCTCTAAGGATTTTGTCTTCAATTCTTAACAAGTAGTTATTAGTCCTTTTGGCAGCTCTGTTAACCATAGACTAGAATCACCAATTAGAGATAAGGGAAGAAATGGTAGTGCAATAGCATCTTGTAATACCTAGGTAACATTCAGGAATTGCAAATATCTATGAAGTTCATTATATACAAGTACACATTAGCAGTAGCAAGGTCTGTGCATACTTCTTTCATGTTCAACAATTGTATCATAACCCTGGAGATATCGAACTTAGCTCCTGAAGGCAGTATGGTTGGAACAATAGTAACTGTTTTACCTGCATTATCCTAATCCACTTTTTTTTTGCATTATCAAACTGGGGAACCTAATGATAGGGACGCTTATAGCCCCTATTCTTTTTTTACATCTCTTATTCCTCAATTGCAGCAAGAAGATTTCCTTTTTCTTGTCCAGCCTATATATTAATTGCTGCCTGCATTGGGGACTCCTAGTGGATCCATTGTCCTTAAATTTCTGAGTGTTATCTTAAGTTTAAGTTGAATTAGGGGATTGCCTTGACTCCTATTTTTGGGCATGCATTGGTGTGCACCTTCAAAACAACTAAAAAAGTAAAATCAAGAAACAAATACTAATAGTTAGATAAACACAATTGATTTAATCCTAAATCGTATTCTTCCACCATAGTTAAAGAATTTGAATTTGACCAAATTACACATTTCTATAAAGTATAAAGTGATCACTAAACTTAATATAGAACATAGCTAGGTTGGGGGAATAGGTTATAAGCTCGGGTGATGAAATTATCTAAGTTTTAAGGGGTTATTTATATTGGCATTTGAATAAGTAGCAATTGCAAATTTAGTCAAATTTGTAATCAATAGAGGAGAGACACTAGAACTGTGATCCACATAACTTCTTAACTTCATACGTTCTTTGTACTAGTGATCTCACACAGTGCTTAGCATGAAGAATTGTTAAGTTCATCTTAACGATCATCCAACCCATATTTCAATTATCCTCAATCACAAGTCCACATCTCATGAGTTTTTTTTATCTAACTATTGCATCCAAATACACACACAAGTTCACATGGTCGTACAAATAATATAGGATTTTTAAGTCCGAATATCAAACTCATGGGGGTTAATTGATTAACTACTTTACATAATTAGAATAATACTAATTATTAATCTAAATGATGGATTTCAAGATATATGTATAAATTAACTAAACTATAAATAAAAATAAAATAACTAACGAACAGTTAACCAAGAAAGGGGAGGATTCTTACCCAATGAATGGATTAATCAATTTAGGATTATGGTCTCGCTAACAATCCAGTTTAGTATCTCTTTTCATCAACTTATTTTATCTAGTTGTTGATTTTATGATTTGAAAATGGGCATCCCCTAATCATCTATTCCAAGTAGTCTCACAACTACAACTCTGAGTGCGGGGATGTGAGAAACTAATTCAAATGCATTTGTTATTTTCCTATTTAGTAACCAAGGAAGGTGATCTAGATATGTTTCAATCCAAGCTAACAAATTAATTCTTTATTATACTAAAGAAGATATCTTACTCCCTATATTCTTATTTCTTACCCTCCAGTTCCTTTGTCAGTTCACTTCAAGCTCAAGAATTTATTTTAAAGGACGCAAATCTTTAAAATTGTAAAAGTAAGAATATAAGAACAACTATTAAAATCAAGAGGTACTAAACAATCATTTAATTAGATACCATAATCCTAAAAGAGAATTTTAACTGCACATAGACATGGAACAATTACAAAATACCATCCAAAGAAAAGCATAAAAATAAACAAATTAAGGAGAATAATAGATGTACCATTATTCTCCGGCCTCCACGATGGATCCTAGCTCTTTCTAGGTCAAAAATTCAGTAAAAGCTGATTTTATGGAATATTTAGAGGTGTAGAAAAAAGTCCAAATTAAATAACTGAGTTTAAAATGAACTGGGAAAGATCAACTCCAGAAAAATTCTCTTCCACACCACACCTTTCAATGAAGAGGTCTACTAAAATGGTTGTTCACTTTACAATTCAACCATAGGTCATTTTAGAAGATTTTAATCAATTTAATCCATTAAGTTGCCTGCTAGATTTTCTTCTATTATCTTCCACCTTTAATTTATTTATGTTACAAATTTCTTGATTTTCATACTATTTTAATTCTACACATCAAAATATAATATTAAGCATAATCCATAAAATTAATGCTTAAAAAGAACAAATAAAATTACCAAATGTGAGACAAATAATGACTAAAATATATATTTTTGGCCAAACATCACCAACCCTCACTTAGAATCTTGCTCTTCCTCGACAATGCATTAAAGTTCATCTCAATAAATCAAGCTATAAACACCACCACTTTGGCTTACACAAGTAATTAGGTCATGTAGTAATTCAAAACATCAAGTACACTTCTGGTCATTATGCAAGATATACAAACAGGCAACAAATCTCTAACCTCCTAACCTAAAGGTCAGACTCCGACAAATCAAATTTAACCTCACTCACCTACTCTATCAAACAAAGCTAACAACATCATATATCTATCATAAAACAAGTGTCTTCACAAGAAAAAAATAGTCCACACACTCAATTAAAAAAATTAAATATAAATTAAGGACTTGGCATTAAAGAACAACTCTCACACTAACAAAAAAGTTCACATGTATGCACGAAGAACTATAAGGTTGTCCATTATGTAGATCTCACTAATTAAGTATGATCGAATAGAATAAAAATTGGACTTTAACAAGTTGTATTATTGTCTAGAGGTTGGGTCGAGAAATTTATAATCATGACTTGCACTTCCATAAGCACTTTGCGCTTTTAGATTTATCACCAATTATTTATTCTTTTTATTTTCATCCCTCTCTCCAACAATTATTTCTAATATTCTCATCTTAATAAGAACGTTTCACTTTTTTCACTTTTTTCTTTTAGTTTATGTCACATTTTCTCAAAGAGAGTCTTTAATCACTTTTAGCTATCATTGATCACTTTTACCACCCAATCATCCATTTTCATCAAATTTAACAATTATAACACGTCTATGCTATAGTGCTAAAGGAAGCAAGGTGCAAAAACTAGGAATTCAACAAAATGATCAAAGTAAAAATACAGCTACCATATAAAAGACTACAGACTCAAAGGGGTTAACTAATGATATAGTTTCTAAAAAGGATAAAATTCAACAAGTAAAATCAAAGAAAGCCTACACCATCTTTTAAATAGAGCAACACTTTTATTTACATTTAACAACATGCATTGCAAGTTCTAGATTAAGACGCAAAATAAAATATGCAAGGAATCTTCACCACACATGGCACAATTATCAATTAATAAGGATCAATTTCATTTCTAATACAGACAGGATCATAGAAAACTATAAAATAAGAAAAATCTATATAAAGAGCCACAATCATGAACCTAGGTGTCAAAAGATTGGCTATTTTATTTATAGTAAAGCACTCACTGAAAATTACTACCCAAGATCATATCTAAATTGCAAGTATCAAACAATTCAAAAAGATCTTTTCTTTTCTCTCCTATAAAAATTACACCAAAAATAATTATTCTAAAAGATGAAAAATAACTCGGATCAAAGGATCCCTCCTCAGAAAAGAACTAAAAAGAAAAATGAAGGGGTGGGCAAAGTGTGCTCATCTAAAAGTAAAATACCTAAAAGAAAAAATCCTCTTTTACTTTGAAGGATAAAATATAAATCCTTTTATAGTCTTGGACCTTTTCAATTTATTTTTTAAAACCTAATGCAAGCAACAAATAAATAGCAATAATAATAATAATAAAAGAAAATCCTACAACATACTTCACCCTAAAACAAAATTAAAAGTTATTCCACCCCACACTTAAAATTATGCATTGTCCCAAAGCTATAAACAAAGTAAAATAAGGGTTAACAATACTCTTTGAGTCCCTCTAGGGCCTAGCTAGAAGCATGTCTTTTCACATTTCATCGAGTTTCATATACATCCCACACTTTAGCTCAAACGCACTCTGTAGTATCAAAATTGGATACTTAAACTTTTCCTAAATCAACAAAAATAAAAACAACAAAAACAAGTGACACTAAATTAAAAATAAAAAATAAAAATAAAAACTACTTACTACATATTAGGATGCCTCCCAACAAGCGCCTAATTTAATGACGCGGCATAGTTCATATATTTTTTCCTCCACCTTGAGGGTATGAATTTCACCCCAACATTTCTTTCATTTTTTTTCTTCAATCATTGAGAGGTGGTACAAAAATGAAGGAACCAAGTAATAGATAGTTCATGTTAAACTGTTTGACCCTGAAGTGAGGCATCATTTTGAGTTGCTTGTCTAGTGTAAATTTATGAATGTAGGATTCTTGTACCTTATCTTCACACTCATTCATCATTTTTGATAACTTCAAAGGCATGTCATTATCTAAACATAATATAGAAATGTGATTTGAATGAGACCCAACACATTCCACTTTCAAACTTACACATTTCACAACATACTCACTTTTACACACCTTCTCAATGTCAAACTCAAGCAAAAGATGGTAGTTGATTGGTTGGAGTTTTTCTTCCCTGTCCAAAGACTGGCTAGTATTCATAACTATAGGTTATTGGACATCATACATCATAATCTTTTTAGTCAATTGATCATTTATGTCACGGATAACTAGGCCAAATTGCCCTATCTCTTGTATGAGCACATCTTTCCCCTTGCTTATTTTGGTTTCCATGAGTGTGAGACTATTCCAAAGACACTTTTTATATTTGTTGTTCCATTTTAATTATATTTGCCAATCTTTGTCTGCTTCCCTGCGAACATAAAAAACAATAGATTTATCATAATAGGGTCTCAGGGGAGGTGTATAAATGTTGGGACAACTTTTTAATGGCCATCCTGACAACCACATATATTGCATACATTCAACTCAACAAATTGAGTAGGTGAATATAACTCGCTCCCTTGATTTTTTTTTAAATACACTTCTAATGGAATCCTCCATAAAAATAATAAGAATCATCACCATTCGATCACCATCTATCCCAGAATGACATATCAAGAAGAATGATAGAGAAGTAAAAGAAACTAAAAAGATAACTATGTACAATAAAATAAACTATATACAAGTCAACAAAAAAAATCTAATCTAGAGAAACAATTAACCGAAGTCCCAAGCAACGATGCCAAAAACTTGTCGCATCCAAATGCACATTCAAGTTTATGCGGTCAAACAAGTAATATACAATTTTTAAATATAAACATCATACCCACAGGTGCTTGTCGATTGACTATTTACTAAATTAGATTAATTTTAATTATTTATTCAAATGCTTAATTTGAAGATATATTTATAGATTAAAAAACTGAAAACAAAAATAAAATAAATAAAGAATAATTAACTAAGAAAATAGAGGATTCTCACTCAATCAATAGATGAATTGATTTAGGGTTTTGCTAACAATCATGTTTAGTATCTATTTTAATCAATTTATTCAATTATCTAGTTATTGATTTACGGGGTAAATTTTATGATTTCAAAATGGTCATCCTCTAATTGTCTATTCATAGTAGTCTCTCAACTACATTGTTGAGTGCTGAGATGTGAGAAGTTAATTCAAATGTATTTATTATCTTCCTACTTTGTAACCATGTGAGGTGATCTAGATATGTTTCTATCCTAACCACAAATTAATTTCTTATTATACTAAAGAAGAGATCTTACTCCCTATATTTTTCGTTTTAACCCTCCATCCCTTTGATCAGTTTACTTTGAGCTCATAAATTTATTTTAAAGGATGCAAATCTTTAAATTAATAAAAGCAAATACATAAGAACAACTATTAAAATCAAGAGGTACTAAAGAATCATCTAATTAGCTACCATAATCCTAGAAAGAGAAATTTAACTCCACATAGACATGAAGCAATTACAACAAATCATTCAAAGAAAAACATAAAAATAAAGAACGTGAAGAAAAGATGTAACCAATATTCTCCAGCCTGAAGGCGGCTCCTAAATATCTCTCAGTCAAAAGTTGTGTAAAAACTGCTTTTATGAAAATATTTATTGGTGTTTATACAAGCCACAAATAAAGTCCAAAATGACTGAAAAAGATCAACACTGGAAATATCCTTCTTTGCACCGCGCCACTAAATGCGGAGGTCTACTGGAATGTAGTTTATATTCCAATTAAAATAAAGGTCATCTTTAAATATTTTAATCAATTTAATTCACTAAGTTGTCTATTTGTTTGGATTTTAAATTTTCCATCTTTAATTCATTTATGCTCCAAATTTCATCATCTTCACACCAGTTTAACCCTTCACATTAAAATTTAATATTAAGCATAATGCATAAAATTAATGCTAAAAAGGGAAAATAAAAGTACTAAATGTGAGGGAAATATGGACTAAAAATAAATATTTTTAGCCTAACATCTCTAACCCTTATCATGGATCCTAGATTAATTTTCTCGCGCCCATAACTCAAGCCATTAAGTGAAGGTTGATTGCTTCAAATATCCATTATTTGTTTTCATTTCCCTTTGGTTACCACTTTATCCAAAGCAATTAAGAATAAGGCAAGTTTTACCATCTGCTGCTGGTAGAAAGCAATCAAAGAAAAGAGAACAACAATACATACATAAACACTTGTCAAGAATTTGTGTGTACTTAGAACCTACTTTGTTAACAGATCATGATTCCCACAATTCTATTTGTGAAAGTTTAGCTACTCATAATTTCAAGAATACTATAATAATTCTTGGAAACAATCACAATATTCACATACAAGAAGAAGAATAAAATTTTGCAAATCTATACTATGAATTAATCTCTCAAAGAATATGCTTACTATGACATCCCAAAAATTCAAGTCAATGTTAGAACCATGCTTTTAAGTTCATGAAAAATAAAACCTCATGTTTATGTATTTCTATTAGTTAGTTATACATATATTAAGACCCCAAATGGCTCCTAGATTACAGACAAATCAAAACATCCCTTAGTGATTAAATTTTTGTGAAGTTTATAACTATAGTCATCTTCAAATGAAAAGCACTTTTGGTATACCAAATTTTCTTGATTTCCATATACACCAACAGAAATGTAATTGAATTATCTTTCCAACAATATCAATTTTGTCTTAATCCGATATCAAGGTAAAAAGTTATGGTAAAATTACTAAAGCACTGTTAAAGCTGCCCAGACTATGACTCATAATGTCTCATTATGGGTCATTAGGAGGGATGCATAATATGAAAATTAGAGGCTGAAATTGGACTTCTAACCATAACTCAAGTCACGACTTGTAGCCAGACCCTACGAGTCATGAACTAAGTTGTTGGGTTTGCATCCAGGCGACTTTTAGATGCATTATAAGGATTTTTTTGATCTTTTCTCACTCTTTTAACCTTAAACTACATTGTTTAAAATATTTTAAAATTGAACAAAAATTTCAAGCAACCCCAAATTCCTCATTATCAAAACAACATCAAAATTACTCGATAAAAATTTGATTTTCTCTTATCCAAAGAAATAAATTGGGGGTTTTCATCTCCAAGTCCAAATCCCCATAAACTTTATTTCAAGAATTAAAAGTAATCAGATAAATAGGTATTTAATGAGGATCTCCTTTCATCCTCATGCCCAAATTATAATTTTATTCATGAATTCTATGAATTCCATAAACTAGGGTTTTATCGAATTGTTACTCTAAGCATAAATTCATTCTCCCATGAGATAATTTTCACTCATCAGCTTGTTTTAATGATTATTCATGACATCAACAGCCCATAATATATCATTCATGCTATATCAAGTCCATGCATGGTTTGCATGTTATTATTCCAAATTTAAAGAATGTGATCAAGTTATGAATGATATACCTATTTTTTAAGATTTCTCAGTCCTCAAGCTTAATTCCTTTCAAGTTTTGGGTTCCAGGTTAAATATGAGTTTTCTTTAATTTATTCAGTTTATTTTGTAATTAAACCATGAATACGTATTTACCTATAAAAATAGCTTTTTCCCATGTTCAGAATCATGAATTTTCATATTATGATCAGTTGTTAAATTTTTGGGCTTTATTCATGAAATTCTCTTCTTATGATCAGTTTTTAATATTATCATGTTTAGTCATATTAGTCAGAGATGGTGGGTTATGAACACCATATACCCAGGAAATTAGAGATACATCAGTTTACATGTTTTTGAATACTTCAAATTATACAAGCACTGATATTTTGTTAATACCATGACTTGAGCATATCAATTATCAGTGTATGTACAAATTTATGCTTCTGTGTATTTTAGTTGGGAGTAATACTTAGCACCAAGTGAATGTAATAATGACAATTTCCTCATAAGTTAGGCATGAAACCATTAGTAGCAGTCCATGAGTTTCAAAACTATGTTGCCATCGTAGGTTATAAAGGGTCCTTGTCAGTAGAGGCATGAAACCTAGTCCTTTCGAACATCAGTGTAGAGGATACACGCGAGCCAGTATCGGTACCCTTGGTAAGGTATCGACATCCTTCCAACTAGAATTACAAGTTGGACCTCGATTAACTCAGATTGGGGTTTGTCGGTTGTAGTTATCTCCAACAATCCTTAGTTTAGTAATCAAATTAAATTCAGTTTAGGTTTGCATGACCAGGGGTTCAGTATATAAATTATTCAGTAATTCAGTTTTATACAATACATATTTATACTTGGTCATTGTATCAGTTTACATCCCACAGTTTCAGACCTAGATTTCATACATTCCCTTAGTATAGTTTTATATCATATTTAGCATTATCTTGAGATTAAATATAATAGTCATGTTTCTACAACTTTCAAGATTACAGAAATATTTTAGCTTATGATTTAAAATTTTTACTTTTCCTTAAAATTTTTACATACAGTCAGAATTTAAGCATATTTCAGCAAATGACTTATGTCGTCAGTTTTAAAGCATGTTTTATGACTTTTCATAACTAGTGCATATCTCACATACTCATTACATTCCAAACTACTGACCACATATATGTATCTTTGGCTACTTTATTTTATGATGTAGTTACTATATGTAGCCCACACATCAGGGTCAACCAGTTCAAGCATTCAGCCACCAGGTGATGAGTTCTCTTATTTCAATTACTCTAGTCTATTGCAGTTCTTGTATTTTTTATTATCCTTATGTACTAATTAGGTATAGTTGGGGGTCATTTCCTGACTACCTATAGTTAGTATTAGTAGAGGCTTCATAGATAGTCAATTAGAGTCATTGTATGTAGTTTCAGTTCTCCATTCTTTCAGATTATAGTATTTTAAACTTTGAATAGTAATGTTTTGTAATAGATTATGCCATGATTATTCTTTCGCTCAACGAATTCAGCTTATATATATATATATATTTTAAATTTATTTCTCAAGCATCGTGCTAGTACATAAGTTAACTCGGGATCACTTGTGGTTCTAAGCATCATGTTATGACTAGGATAGTTTTGGGTCGTAACCAATTTGGTATCAGAGTACAAATTTCAAGTGTCTTAGGTTGCCTATGAAGCCTTGTCTAGTAGAGTCTTGCAGAATGGTATAGAGATGTCTCTACTTTTCTTCGAGAGGCTATAAGACATTTAAAAAATGTTTTCCTTCTTTCATATCTCAAATTATGCAGTACAAATGTTCTTTTAAGAAATTATACAAATTTTTACACTGCTCCATTCATGTCAATTTTGCCTTAATTTTGAGGTATTAGAAATGGTAAAGCTTAAATTCCTATTGATAAAGTTTTCTTAGAAAGTCCCCATAGACAATTATGAGATTGTATGTGGGCTTAAAAGGATCCCTTCAGTGCCTTTAAGTTCCAATCTTTGAAACCGTTCATTGTTATTTATAAAAATCGTGAACTAAACCAAAGTCAGATGTTCCCTTAGATCCCTTCTCAGAATCCTATTGCTGCATAACCTAAATTTAGAAGAATGAACCTAGAAGTTTAACAATAGCAAATTAGGTATAATGTTTATCTGAATTTAGTAGATATGAATACATGGGGCTAGAAAGGTGTTGTGTAGATTTTATAATAACACTTTGAGAGAGATTTACTAGTTAAGGGGATGAGAGTATGTCAATGCTTAAGTCAGGATAGGGATGACACAGCGACTAGAAAGATGGAGAAGTTTGTTAAGGTTGAATCTAATCATAAAGTTTTGCGTGGACTAGTGTTTCATAATTCCTATGTTGTAGTAGTAAGTGAGTATAGTTGATTAAAAGATTAGGGATATCCATCTTAAGTGATAGAATCTATGTTTGAATAATGGATGATTAAGCTAATAGAAAAAAAATTTTCAATTATAGAAGGAAAAAGTGTTAACTCCGGGTATTGTGATAATTTAGAAGGTTCAAAAGAATAATCTCTTAAGTTATTATTGAGATTATTGAGGCTATAGAAAGTTAAGAATTATATCTCAGAAAGAAGTACTAGCAATGGGTTTTACACTTTCAGGTATAGTATTTTCAGAAGAGTTTAGTATTTATGTGTATTGTTATATCTCGGACTCTTGATTAAAGTGATTGCAATTCAGTTTAGAGTTTATTAAAGGGGTGCACATACTTAGATCTAAGGGGGAGATGATAGAACAAGGAACCAAGTCAAGCTCTCAAATTCTAGTAGAGATGCCAGTGTGTTGTAGAGAAACACTAGGGAGGAAAATGCCCGACCCACTAGTATTTTTGTACAAAATTTTGTTCTTCAGTCATTACGACACCTACTCAAGACTTACAAGTCATCTCTATGATCATAACTCAAATTCATGCATTTCATATAGAATCGTGTACACTCTCAGTTCCTTTTATAAGAAGCGCCTGTTCACTCAAAAGTACGACTCATATTTCATGAATTTATGAATTCTAAAATCAAGTCATGAAGCTTATGATGTACTCATATCTTACAATATGGTCAGTTTCTAGAACTCATGGTACACCCTTAATGACCGGTTAAAATTAACATTATGTCATGTATGTCTTCAGTTTGGATCTCTTTAATGAGTCCATGCCTTTTATACTTTATTCCTCAGGCCTCAGTTAAGTTTCAGAGTTATGTATTATATTTTTTCATTCTTCAGGTCCTCATGTTCTAATCTCTTAGTAACCTCTCCTTATGTAATGATAGCTGTGATGAAAATGGATAAAAATGGTTTATATGGGAGAGAGTAAATGTTTCTCCTTAAGGAAAGATTATTGTATGCTTTTTTTATCAAAGGCTATAAGCGTGAAGGATGATTAAGGCAAATCTTTTGGTATATGTCATAGTTAGTTTAGAATTTAGGGTGTGTTTTCTTGGGGTAGTGCATGAAAATGGTTATTGATAGAGATATTAGAGCATGTGAAAAAAAATTCTTAGGCGGGTCGGTTGCCTAGAAGTTCAAATGTGGTTATAATAATAGGCTTGAATGTCATGTTGGTATATAAGTAGACAAATGCATTGTGCGCTAATGAATTCCTAGTAAAAGGTTAAAGTTAGTTGTTGAAGTGGTAAGGAGTACTATTCTTGAGATGAGAGCTATGAAAACACATAGGATATTGAATCCATGGTTTAGACTAGTATTATGGTGTTATGTGTAGTACCTTGTGACTTTGAGTTAGGCTTGAACATGGTGAGAGAATTTAGTTCAACTCAAACTTTTGTAGAAGGAGTTATCAATACCTATGTGAAGAGTTTAAGTGGCGTCAAATGAAGTGTCTTATTTAAGGAGAAACATATAGCTGAGGGAGTATTTAAGAAGTGTGTCTAAGCTTGAAAGTTAGCAGTTGTATTACCTAAGGCATAGTAATTGTATCCTATCTTATATTTTATATGCCTATATTCTATGTTATAGAGTTGTAGCCATATTGTGATTCCTTATCAAGATATATCACTTAGATCATGCCAAAAATTTTTGCTCCCTAATGTTATTAGAAATTCTTACAAAGAGTGTTGAAGGAACACTTCAGTTGAGTTATAAAATTTTAGTATGAGTCAATCCACATTGCCAACAATTCCGTTTAGCAATCAGACAGATAAGCTCTTAAGTTCTTCAATTTTTCATCCAGTCTTGCTATCTGAAGTTTCATGAATACGCCTATTCTAGGAGGTAATTTATTTAGATTCATGCAAATTATGAATTCAGTTGAGTCCTTACTCCTAGTCTAAATCAATCTCAACCATAAAGGATATCTAGATTAGAAATCAATATTATCTTTGTTATCAAACTTTAAAATTCAACCAGACAGTACTAGTGAGCTCCCAAATTTTCAAGCTGGTCAAATTTTATTTGAAAATTTTCTCATCATATCCATATTCATCCTCAAAATTCTATGTCAGGGTTTGCAACTCTTTTCTATTCTTTTAGCCAAGTCAGTCTTCAGTCGAGGACAAATGACCCAAAGAGGGAGATATTGTGACACCCCGAAAATTCAAGCTAATGTTAGAACCATGCTTTAAGTTCATTAAGAACCAAATCTTATATTTTGATAGTTTTATTATTGATTTAGACATATATTAAGACCCCAAATAGCTCCTAGCTTAATGAAAAGTCAAAATATCTCTTAGCAATTGAATTCTTGTGAAGTATATAACTATAGTCATTTTCAAACGAGCATACCTTTTGTTATACTAATAAATTTTTAGCTAAAGAAACACTAACAAATAGATAATTGAATTATCTTTCCAATGATACAAATTTCATCTTGATCCAAAATTGGGGTGAAAGGTGATGGCAAAAATACTGAAGCACTGTCAAAGTTGTTCAGAATACAACTCATAATGTCTTATTATGGGTCGTTAGGAGGGAGTAGTAATCTGGGAAGTAGAGTCTGAAATTGGACTTCTAACCATGACTCATCTCCAGACCCTACGAGTCATGACCTAAATCATTGGGACTGCTTCCAGCAATTTCCAGACACTTTCTAAGGGATTTTTTGGTCTTTTTCCACTCTTTTAATCCCAAACTTGTCTTTTAAGCTACTTTAAGGCTAAATAAAAAGACAAAACAACCCCAAATCCTTCATTATCATCAAAAATCCAAAATTACTCAATAAACATGCGATTTTCTCTTCTCCAAAGCAATAAATTTAAGGTTTTCATCTTTGAGTCAAAATTCCCATAACCTTCAATTCAAGAATCAAAAGTTATCACGTATGTGGATATTCAATGAGGATATCATTTCATCCTCATGCCTAAATTATGCTTTTATTCATGAATTTGATGAATTCCATAAACTAGGATTTTATTCGATTGTTACTCTAAGCTTAAATTTAATCTCCCATGATACAATTTTCACTCATAAGAATGTTTTAATGATTACTCATGACTTCATAGACCCATAATATATCATTCATGCTATTCTCATGTACATGCATGATTTACATGTTATTATTCTGAATTTAAAGCATAAGATGAAGTTATGAATTATAAATCCATGTTTTTATAATTTCTCAATCCCCAAGCATAATTTCCTTTAAGTTTTGAGTTCCAGATCAAATATGAGTTTTCCCTAATTTATTTAGTTTATTTTGTAATTAAACCATGAATACATGTTTTGCCTTAAGAATAGGATCTTCCCATGTTCAAAATCATGAATTTTCATATTATGGTCACTTTTTGAATCTTTGGGCTTTATTTATGAAATTCTCATTTTATGATCAGTTTTTAATATTATCATGTTCAATTGTATTAGTCAGATCTTGTGGGTTATGACACCCAATACCTTAGAATTCGGACATACATCAGCTTATGTGCTTTTAAATACTTCATATTATACATGCACTATTATTTTCAGAATACCATGGCTTGAGCATATCAGTTATCAGTGTATGTACCGGTTTATGCTTTTGTGTCTTTCAATTGGGAGCAATACTTAGCACCGAGTAAATGTAGGGATGAAAACTCCCCCATTAGTTAGTCATGAAACCATTAGTAGCAATTCCTGAGTTTTAAAACTATATTGCCACCGTAGGTTATAAGGGGTCCCCCATTAGAAGAGGCATGCCACCCTAGTCCTTGGGGACATCAATTTAGTAGATCCACACCAGTCAGTGTTGGTATCCTTGGCAAGATATTGATACCCTTCCATCTTGGGTTATAGTTTGGACTTTAATTAGCTTAGATTGGGGTATGTCAGTTGTATTTAGCTCTCATAGTCCTCAGTTCAGTATTCAGATTTTGTCCAGTTAAAGTTTGTATGACAAAGTGTTCAGTATGTCAGTTATCTAGTTATTCAGTTTTATACAGTAGATTTTTTATACTTGGTCATTGCATCAGTTCACATCCCACCAGTATTAATACATGACCCTCAATATAGTTTTACATTATATTTAATATTATCTTGAGATTAAATATAGTAGTCATGTTTCTATAGCCTCCCAGTTTACAGAAATGTTTTGGCTCATGATTTAAAAATTTCACTATGCCTTATAGTTTTTACGTAAAAAACATGTTTTAAATGCATTTTTTAGAAAATGGCTTCGGTCCTCAGTTTTAAAGCTTATTTTACCTATTTTCATAACTAGTGCATATCTCACATACTCAGTATATTCTAAAGTACTTATCACATATACGTGTTTGTGGCCACATTTTTTCATGATGTAGGTATAAGATGTAGCCCACGTATCAGGGTCAGCCTGTTCGTAGGATTCAGCCAGCAGTTCTCTTATTTTGAGGACTTTAGTCAGTTACAGTTCTTGTATTTTATTTCTTATCCTTATCTACTGATTAGGGATAGGAGAGGGTCATGTCCCGACTACCTATAGTCATTATTAGTAGAGGCTTTATAGATATACAGTTAGTGTCATTGTATGTAGTTTAAATTCTACGTTCTTTCTGATTGTAGTGTTGTAAACTTTGAACGGTAATATTTTGAAATAGATTATGCCATCATTATTCTTCCGCTCAATAAATTTAGCTTTTATGTATGTTTTAAAATAGTTGTTCAAGCATCATGCCACTACATGGGTTAGTTTGGGATTACTTGTGGTTCTAAGCACCATGTTATGACTAGGAGATAGTCTCGGGTCATGACATTTACAATTCTCAAGAACAAGTAAATAGAGTCAAAAGTAGTAAGAGAATGTAAACTAAAACATAAAACCTAATAGGAGTACTTATAGATAAAAAATAAATCATGTCTTAAAAATAATAGAAAACTAGGTCGGTAGTGGCAACACTTATGTAAACGGGGTGTATGCTTAGCTATGCCTCATCACCGATGCTCATAGCATGTTGGCTTGTTTTCTTACTAATTTTTGGATAGGGATGACTCGTATAGATAATCAACGGCTCTTTAGGTCCGTTATTGTCTCTAGAGTAACTTTTTCACATATTCAGGACGTTGGAAATGTTTACTGGATTAGTCTTGGCAATGACACGTCTCCATTCCAGATGTCTCATAGGGTAAACTCCTAGACAATGACATAGATTTCTACCTCTGCGGTACTTTAGAACAAAATGCCTAGAATGGGTCACCTGACGAACCATTTCATGTCACTACAAGTCGTAGCATGTAGCCATTGGCAACATTTAATCTTCAAACATCAAGGACTTGGGCACTATTAATGGACAATTAAGGCCACGACTCGTAGCATGACCCAACGAGTCGTGGCTAGGCATCAGATGCCAACACAGCTAATTATGGTTCTTTTTCATCTTTTTCTACTACCAAGACTTGTTTCCTATAAAACACCTAAACAAAAAGTCATACCAATTATCATACCCAGGTTCTTGCATATTCTCTCATTTTAAGCATTGAATGTTCCGTCAAATGATGTCACATCATCATGAAATATAAAAGAAGAGCTTTCAAATAAAAAAGGTCAAAAATACCCCTAAACTATCTAAAATGGATCAAAAATACCCCTCATTAGTTTTTTGGATAAAAAATACTCGTTCATAAAATATTTGGCTAAAAAATACCTCTCCCTCTAATAGACTACCAGTAAGTATACCACCTAGGTAAAAAGGGCCACATCGCTGTGCCATATCTCCATCCATGTGTAAAATTCCCTCTTTAATTCTACGTTTCCAGTTCTTGAAGTGACATTCATGTCTTTTCAATTGTAATATGGCTTACCTAATGCAGAACTTGCCATACATGTAGTCAGTGTAGTTTTAGCTTGAGTGTCTTAGTTTACATAGTGATGATAGAGTCTTCCTTGATTGTGATTAATCTAAATTGTGGTTTGAGAGCATACAAGGCTTTAAGTGTCATTAGCTACGCGCGTTAGCTTAGTTTTGAGGAAAACTTAATGTTCCTAATGAAGTATAAAGTGTTCTTTCTGAATTTTTGTGATAAGTTGCATGTGTTTGAGTATTTATGGTGCATTAGAAACAATTCAAGAGTTAAAATGATTAAAATGTGTTTAGACGAGAAAGCTAGTTAGGCTAGCCTAAGCTATTATGTTAAAATACTTGATGAGCTTATTGTGTTGTATGGACTAATGTTTGTAATGAGTTGTTATAGGAGACCATTGTAGCAGCTATGGATACTAAATGAAGCCTATACAAGCCACAAGTAGTGGGGGAGCAAAGAACACGTAGACTAGAAGAAGAGAACAAAAATTTGAAACCT
This sequence comes from Capsicum annuum, assembly GCF_002878395.1. Taxonomy (NCBI): domain Eukaryota; kingdom Viridiplantae; phylum Streptophyta; class Magnoliopsida; order Solanales; family Solanaceae; genus Capsicum; species Capsicum annuum. Next base: position 20,967,533 of record NC_061116.1, on the reverse strand, counting down.
CACCTTGTGGAGGTCGCCATGTGCTGCACCCCTAGGGAGATGTAACACCCCATACTTTTGGGCTAGAATTTAGACCATCGTTCCTACACGTATAGATTTGAACTAAATGATTCCATGTTACTATATGTGTAGTGATCACTCCTATAGTGTGGGAAAACCTTTGACTATGAATTGAGGTCATAAAAATCTCCTAACTCAAAGACGAGTTGAAAACTCTTCTATCGATTAAGTTTTGGTGAATGCCTAAACTTAGGTCAATTTTCATCAACCATAAATTTATGTACATAAATAGTTAGAGGGCCTACTATATAACAAATGAAGGGTCTTTGAGTCTTCTTTCCAACGCCATTGATTTTGCCTCAATCTGATACCCGAGCGAAAAGTTAAAACTTTGCAAAGTGGAGTGCGTCGCCTAACAATCGCCTAAGGCTACTAGAAATGTTGTGCCATGGGCAATGCATCGCCCAGTCTAGCTTAGAAAATGGTCAATGTAATTTCCAGCCTATTTTAGGTGATGGTCAATGCAAGACATAACCTAGCTTAGGCTATAAGCAATACCTCGCATGCCCTATGGCCCAACAACGTAAATGCTTCATTTTTAAGTCATTTCAAGGCCAATCAAGTCTTTTTACAATCCAAAACTGTCCCTAATCATCCTTAAATGAAATTAGGATTATTAGTAACGTTTTAACTCTCTTAAGATCCCTAATTCATCTTTCAAGAACACCATAAGAGAAAAATAACTTAGGACTAAACATTCAAGCACAAGGGATCAACTTTTTCATGAATTCTTCATCGATTAAGGTACGTAGGGATGTCTTAAAAACTCTATGGGCATAATTTATGATTTTATCAATCTTTTGAAAGCATGTTATGATACTTATAACAAGGATTTGAACAATTGTTTTTAATATCCAAATCACGAAACCCTTTTCAATGATAGACTTATTGTTTTGGTCTGGACGCCTTCCCGTAAAAATTGATTTTTACTCATTTATATGTAAGTATGTGTTTTGAGTTTTGCAAAGATTAAATCAAGAGAATGAATGACAAAACCCCTCTTATGTTATAATACCTCTTGATTTTACATGTGGTGGGTTTTTCAATTGTATGTTTTGAAGCGTAAGCTAAGTGTTTTACTACTGTTTTGAACTTTATATTGATTATGAATTGAATAAAGCGTGTTTTATTGTTTATAAATATTTAAAGTGATAATTGAAAGATATTGCATGGTTTGTTACATGATACTTGACCCCTATGTGTTTGTGAATTGAAATTGAGGATCTTTGCCTAAGTTTTCATAAGTTTACTATACGCATCATCATATACTGTTTGAATAGTTTGGTGGTCTGAACACAAAGTTTTGAAAGAGAAGACTGTAACATGATAATGTATGGCTTAGAGATACGACTTGCAAGTCTTGGTAAGACGATACCAAAAAGATGAATGCCATAGCAGATTCAGAACAGACTAAAATATAGATTTTACTAGGATTTTCAGATTTTGAATTCAGAACAATGCATGTTTAGAAAGGGTTAAAATTAGGCAGCAAGAGATTTAGGTGGTTACCCAAAGTAGGCATGAGTCATACAATTTGCGCTCGAAATGTGTTTTATCGATATGGGTTTATTATATCCCCAATGAGCAATTATACGCTGGCCTAGTGCCCTGTGGCATATCAAATTCAGATACTACAACCCTTGCAGCAAACTTGGGTTGGGGGCTTGGCCACCGAGTTAAGGGAGAATCCCATATATCTCTTGGAATACTTTCAGATATGTAGGGTGTACCACTGTAACGCCCTGAGTCTATACATTAGACGCTACACAGTGCTTATAATCCCAAAGAACCACAAGATAACCTATGACTGATATCTGTTGTGAGAACTAAATAATAATACTGTAAAATATAGAAAAATAGGCTGAAATGACATAAGGTTCAAAATCTAAAGTACTGATAAATAACAAGATCTGATAAAATGTCTGAATTTGATATATTGTCTGAAACTAGTCTAGTCTAAAAGCCTCTAACTAAACTGTCTGAGAAGTGGAGTTGATGGGACAAGCCCCTAACTAACACTAATTACTATAATACTGAAACTATTGAAATGCTAAAATAAAAACCTATCCCCAATAGATGAGGACTCACTACTAAATCTACGACTGCTGACTGGATCTTTCTAAGTGCGATCGGGAGCCTGAGTGTCTGAACCTATGATATGAGATATCATAGCACAAAGAAAGAGTATGCGTCAGTACGTGGAATGTACTGATATGCTAGAGGAGGTAAGCTTAAATACAAGGTTTCATATGCATGAACAGTAACTGACTGGATGATATAGAGTAACTGAATATAAGAGTTTGTGTATACTTTAACTGATGTTTTCTAAATCTAAGTATTGAGTTCTGATAATTGTATAAGTAATATTTGAAGTTACTGATAACTTGTTTACTTTTACTAATTGACTGTGTCTGACAGTCCTAATTCTGTAAAACTGAGCTGAGTTCTGAACTAAAGACTAAAACTAAAACTGTGGGAGGTAATCATCTAACCGACATGCCCTAAATAAGATAAAATAATTGAGCTGGGGTCCAATCTATAAACCTAATTGGAAGGATGTTAGCACCATTCCAAGAGTACTAACAATTGTTGTGGATTCAGTCCTAACTAATGGGTGACCCTAGAGATCAGTCCTAAACTAGCATGTGATCCCTGAGTATCTCAGTCCTATATAATGTATGACATCTCATAACCTACGCTGGCTACGTAGTTCTGGAACTTAGGGATTTCTTTTAGGTACCCAATCCTTAATAATGGGTGAGACCCTATCCCTAGGCTCGCTCGGTGCTGAATCCTTCTCCTAACTGAAAGACACTCAACTGAGTATACTGAACTGGACTGGACTAATATAGAGATTACTTAGTTTTCTTGAGTTCTATAACTGACTGAGTTTTGAAACTGACTAAGAGTACTACTGATCATGATATGACTAATACTGTTCTGTAACTGGCATTGGCTATAGGTAAATAGCTAAATTATCGGGTATTAAATACCCCCAAGACTCGATAGTATGAAAAGTAAAGCATCACATGATCTTGAATACCATTACAACATTCACTTGGTCATAATTCATTCATAGAGACATTTCATCAAACACTTGTAATGCATTAACTTGTACATGAATAGGGAGTACATGTTAGCATGCTATAATGGCATTATGTTATTCACATAGACAATTAATCAAACACATGAGAAGCATACTTGGTTCATTAAGTCATAAACATTCAGGGTTAACATGGTTACAATAATTAACTTGCAAATTGAAGGGTTTATCATGAATATCATATAAATCAACACATACTAGGAACAATTCTTGGAACTTGGAATTTAAATCATGGATAACATATAAACATGACAATTACACTACCCAAACTTGCAACTTCATGGATTATAACATGGGGATAACTTAATTCAATATACATGTTATTCAATTTCATGGAATCCACCATTAATCATGGATTGAAACTCAATTAATGTCAAGAACATTAATACAATCTAATTTTATACATGTAAATCATGAATCATAAATCTTGAAGTTTTAAAAATGGATTCTTGGACATTATGGGTTAATGAGACCCACTGATGAACATCTAACATACCTTGGAAGATTCTTTCTTGAAGGTTCTTGGAGGAAATTCTTAGGCTTGTTCTTGATTTCTTGAACTAGGGTTTTTTTGCCTCTTTGGGAGAGAATGATTTGTTTCTAGAGAAAAGTGAGTAAATAATAGATAATAGGCTATTTGGGGGTTTAAATTTTGTGTTTAAACTGACTAGGGCTATGGAAAAAAAGACCAAACTACCCTTGGGAAGCATATTAAAAATTGTCACTGGAATCCCAATTTTGCATGCCGGCGTGATGCGGTGCTATCGCACTGTTTCACTGAAAAATGGACAACTAAGAACTGGATTGGTGGGACGATATGATGCCAATTTAGTGCCTTGCTGGATACGATTTTGGTCCTTGGTTCGATGCGGTGGAATCACATTTCCTTACTAGAAATTGACAATTCTGAATTTGGTCTATGACACGATGAGCCAATATCACGAAGCAACACTGGAATTTGATAATTGACATTTAGCTGGCCTCCATAATGTGTTGAGGTGCCATTTGGCATACTGTTCTTACTAAAATAGCAATAACTCTTCGCCCGTACAATTATTTTAGATTGCTCTGCGTACCAGTACAATTGTATTGACCCCTATATTTCAGGATCTGAGGCTCAGTCCCGGGGTTCCATTAAGCAGTAGATTGACTTAATAGAAGTTGCAGCTGGTTAACCTCCCTTACTTTGGAAGGCCTAGTTATGAAACTTGTCATGGTTATATTATTTTGATTCATGGTCTGACTAGGGGCCTTGTCCTAGAGTTCAAACAGATGTTATTTTCAGTTAGTACAGATTTCACAGACTAGAGTCATGTACTTTAAATGTTATGAACTTCATTTCATATTGTCCAATTGAATTTAAAAGTGACCATGTTTCCATTTATTAATCTTCCGCATATGTTTACATTGTATGAACATTGTGTATGATTACCAGATAAAATAGGGGCACTCGGGCCTTCACGGTTCGGGATGTCCGTCACGGCCAGGGCCTTGATTCGGGTCATGATAGGAGAAGGAACACTCTTTGGACCATGATATAGACATGTCCCACACCCTCCTTAGTCATGTTATCTGCCATGCCGCGTAACTACCCCTCCCCCCTAAAAAAATAACTAAAAGTTAGTTTTTTACTTGGTTTAAGTTGAGGACAAAGTGGTCATGCTTATATTTCATATGGGGCACCTTATGGAAGACCTAATGGACTTTAGAAATAGTAATCAACAATATTTAATTACATCTTTATAACAATACATGTTTAGAGAGAAGAGAAGGCATAAAGAGCTCAATGATAGGGTTTTTTTTCCTATTAACTTCTAGTTTCTTGTAGTTTTACATACAAATTCATTGATGGCGGTTCTTTGTATGGCTATGTATGGATTAATACCCTATTTCAAGGGTTAAGGCTACAAACATTATTGGTTAGCTATATTCAAGTTGGTCAATGTTAATTACCGAAATTGGTTTGTTCTTATGTTCTTGTGCTCACAATTTTATTAATTCAGGACTTTTAGAATACATCTATATTTATTTTGGGAGCCCAGAAGAAGTAACATTGAAATAGAAAATTGAACATGAGTAATGAGTTCTTGTTTTTCATATGAGTTACAAATAAGATTCACTTCTAGGATAGGGATTTAACTAATTTGCATTGTTTGGGTCAAATACGGGATGACACATCAATGCTCTTGAATTAGTTCCCATATTCATGCTCAATGATGCAGTTCTAAGTGTAATTAAAGTAGAAGATTAGAGGCACGAAAGAGAATACTCATTATATTAACCCTATGAATCAACAACCAAGATGGATAACTTAACCAAAGAGATTGTATAGTTTTTCATGATTTTTCAAGATGCCTTGACCCTGGAACTCGTTGAGTTATTATTCACAGGATTTTTAATCTAACAACCCATATTTTAGTCTAGAATGTAAATTGTCTTTCCTATGCATAATAGTTCCAAAAGCCAACAAATCCTATGCAAATTTAGTGTGCTAATCAATTATGCAGTATGGGAATATAGTTGCGCATGAATTGAGATCATATGGTTCCCTTAACTCAAAGATGAGTTAAGGTGGGAATTGAGTTGAGAATGAATTGAGATAATAGTGTGGGAATCTAGTTAAGCATGATTTTGAATCTGAATCATGAATCCTTTAAATCCATGGTAATATTTATGTACTTGTATGGTTTTGAATTGTACACTATTGAGAGCATTGTTTAAGAACTCTTTTGCAATAATAGACTTATGCTAAATCAACGTTGAAGGCTATTTTTTAAACAAAGGATGATTTTCTTAAGTTTTAAGGTTTTGATAATAAATATGTATGTGTTGAATGATTGGTATGCGAAAGGCTGTGAAATGGTGGGCTATAAATGACTTGCAAGTTGGGGGTATGATTATACCTTATCGAGAAACTCCCCTTGAAAGAAAAAGAAAAAAAGGTTGTGAACATGATGCATGTTTTATTTTAATGAGCTAAAACTAGACTAATGTGAGCTAGATAGTTACCCGAAGAAAGCATGAGTCAGGAGACTCTATGCTGGAAATTATAATTTGCAGACATAGGACTTTGGTACCCTGCTATGTGATCTTATGTACATTGTATTATGTCATCCCAATTTAGGAGTATGGTTGGGACCAACCATGGCATATTGAATTGACTGGGGAATTTGGCACCCTTCTTTGTGATCTTACGTATTCTCCCCTCACTAGAACTCCAAGCTTAGCGGTAAACTAAGATTTGGTAGTCTGTGTAAACATGAATTTGTACACTATACCATCTTGCACAATAATGCTAAAGTAAATTGAGATACAAAGGAAAGAAATATGTTTGGAAACTCATCCTAATATGCCCATGTGCTTTTAAATTATTTTGTGACACTATTTATATAAAAGCTCTCACCTATGTTGTGGAAAGTTGTATTTTATTTTTGAATGACTCTGCGTACTAGTACATATGTATTGACCCTCTTTATCTTAGGATCTGAGGCACAGTCCCAGGTCCCATCCAGAAATAGGCTTGAGTGCGTCAGAAGTTGTAGTTCGTGAACCTTCACTATTCTGAAAGGCCTGATTTTTAGATTTTGTTGTTTCCTTCTTTTTATGGCCTACTGGGGCCCTTGTCCTAGTTTTAGACAAGACATTGGTTCATATGTATTAGAGATTTTGTAGACCATTGTTAGATGTTGTTAGAAGTTATGGAATTCCATTTTTAATTATTCCTTTGAATTATATTATTTGACCATGATTTCATATCGATATGTATGTCTGCATTGCCTTTTATAGTATGTGAACATGTGTATGATGTAAAGAAAGTGAAGGGCACTCAAGCCTTCATAGTTTGGGATGCTCGTTATGGATAGGGTCTCGGCTCGGGTCGTGACAAACTTGGTATCAGAGCACGGTTCATGGTCCCAAGGTTTCTGCAAAATTACATCGGGTAGAGTCCTTTTTATGGGTATGTAGAACACCATACTTATAAGAAGAAGGCTACAAGGTGTTTAGGAATATTTCTCTTTCGTCATGTTCTAGTTTGTGCTATGGAGTCAAAATGTTACTCTTTCATACTCTAGTTCATGCTATGGTGTCTTCTATACGAAAGTAGAGTTATACCAATTCTTTTCTTACACTGATCTTCTCAGATATATCTTATTATTGAGGTGATTTAAGTGTAGAAGCTTAGAATCTAAATGGTATGATGCTTTCTGATTTAGTCATAAATAATTATGAAATTGCATAAGGACTTGAGAGAAGTCCATAAGTTTTTCAAAGAGTATTGATTTAATCTTATACCCCTATCTATATCAATTGTACATTTGAGCCTGAGATATGCAGTATATTTGGTCCCTTTCAAAAATTCTTATTGCAGATGTCATGCTTAAGGGTAGTGATATATGTCAGAATGTTGGAACAATATTTCCCCTTGAGTAGTAGTATATGTTAAGGCATCATACCCTATTGGTAGTAAGATAATCCTAAAGTTAGTGATATGACGTCATAAGCTTAGAAATTAGAATGAGGGTGACTTTTGTGTAAGGGAGCTAGTTTAGTTGTGTAACCATTGATTGAGGGATGGTTTGCTATTTTATAGTGATAGACTAGTGTGGTAGTAATAATTGCAGATTGTATGATAGTTTGTGAAGGAAATGGCTGGGAACGATTATTATTTACTCATAATAGGGAAGGATCTTAGAATGGATAGTTATGGTGGTTGTAGAAATAATTTATCGACTGTAAATGGAAAGGGTAGATTAGTCAATAAGTTATAGGTATAGAATTATTATTGTATATAAAATTTTGAAGGTAGTTGTGATGTATGCATGATAAAGTAAGTCTGATATAAGAAAGTGGGATATGTTAATAGATAGTAATGGATTATAATATAAGATTAAGATCGATTATCCCTATTATGCGAATTTACCCCCCTTTGATTGTCCCTTCTCTAATAGTTGCAAACTAGTATGCCGTGTGAGAAAGAAGGTAGTGGATTTCAAGGCATAGTAGTAATGTTGTGTAGGTGATGTGATTATAGGTAGTATCTAGATGAAATGGAGTATTTTGAATTGATTTCTCAATTTGATGAACTAGTATAGTATATGGCATACTTAGTTGGTAGTACATAATTGATGTTAAATAATAGGCTTCAACTTTAGATGTAAAGTGTGGTGATAAGAATGGTAGTTTAAGACTAATGATGCATGTTTTGTAGGAATAAACTAGTAGGTTTGATGTGATTTGTGAAAGAGCCTAGGCTGATAATTTATGAAAAGTTTAAGTGGTAATTATGATATATATATATATATATATATATATATTCATGAGACTAGTGTTATAATGATGAATTATGATTGAATCATTAAGTGCACAAGAGTGTGAGTATATAAGATTAAGTTGAACCCTGAGGTATTATGTTGTTAGATAAAGCATCATGTGTATGAATATAACGCATACCTAGATTTAGTCCTTAAATCTTATAGTATAGAGTAGTCTAGGAGGTTGCTGTATGGTAGAGTTGAGTTGAGGAAATATAGGTAGGCAATGTGCTCATTTTCTATAGTTTTATGAATGTTGTTAAGTTGGAAAGTTATGTGGTTAGAGGTGTAATGCTAGTATTCTAAGGAGTTGAAGAAGAAGTGTTGAGTGTTTAGAAGCATAGATGTTTATGCCATGATAATATTCGTCACAAGTTGATGACTTTGGGGGTTAGAGGAAGTTATGATTAGTATCCCTGAACGGATGTCCTAGAAAGAATTTGGTGTCTTTGTATTAGAAATTATTGAGGGGAGTTTGTGTTCATGTGTATATTGATACCCCCCCTTTGTGATAAGGAGTGTGGATGTATACTCACATAAGAGTGGGAGTTGTAGAGTGATGGCTATAGAGGCTAGCAAAAGTTAAGAGTAGCAATTTCGGAAAGTGAGGCCTTTAGAGTATAGTTCATTGGGGAAAGTTTAGAGTTTAAGTATATGGTGATGTCGCTTTTGTGGATAAAGTTGTGGCTATAGATTTTGATGTGAGGTTATGTCCGCTAGTCTAGGAGTGTGGAATTGATGTAAGGGGGAGATGATTTATTAAAGTAGTTGTCGAATTTTCTTGCGGTGTTAAGTTTCAAGTAAGAATCATGATAAATCAATTTCTATTCAAGCAAACTACTCCTACTTTGATCTGAATGGACATATACCAATATCTTATGTATTCATGTCTTGCTTATGCCTAAGGATTGAGCTCTCTATGTAACTCATATAATGTTCCAACCTCCAAATAAGAAGCAATAATGTCCCTCAGTGATTTAATATTCCAAGTATCTAAGCCATATGTTATGTTGCTCATGATCCAAAACTATGTCTCACGTCATGCTTGGTCCTAAGAAAATATGTTTCTATATGTCGCCGATTCATTTTATGCCAGGATTTTGCCAAAGTGATAAAGATTATGCTAACTCATGGAAAAATTCCAGTTCTTTAAATGAGGACCAATCGCGTCAAGTGGCAATATATGTCTTAGTTTTTAGCTATATAAATTTTGGATTTATGCCATATACCTCATAATAAGTGCACCCATGTTTATCATCGTGGTCTGCCCTAAAGGAACCATGTTGTGTTGTGTTTGAGCTGAACGACACTTTACTTATGATCCAGACACTTGATAGATAAGGCCCTTTGTGTCTATTCAATCGTATCTTCACCTTATGTCCCTCTTTTAGTAGTGCAAAAAGTGTAAGTTATGAATTGACAAGTGTTACTTCCATTCATGATGTCTATGCTCGGGTCCCTCAATGACCCTCCGTATGTCAGTATGCTAGTGATTTTGGAAGTGTAGTAATGAGTTAGGTAGGGGCGTAGATGTTCTTGAAGGTGAAAATTTGTATGTGATTTCTTAAGTTAAGGCCATAGGAGAAGGAGGAAGAAGGAGACAAACATTTTTTATGTGAAATAGTTAGGAAGGAGATATGTGGCGAAGGTCTATGTAGGATTTATTAAATTTACTGATCTTAGAGGAAAGATCCATGATGGGGCGTAGTAATGATAGGCTTGAATGTCGTGATTGATGGAAACGTAAACAAATGTGCCATGTGATTAGTATTCCTTGAATTAATATTTGAGGTTGTTGGATTATAGTGATGGGGTGAGGTTATTTCTTAATGTGACAGAGAGAATAGGGTCCCGTAGTTTAAGTTAGCACCTCTTTCCTTCGAGTTGGGATTCAACATAGAAGTATTATATGGCGGTACATAAATTCTTGTGGTTAGATGTGTATTGGGAAAATTGTAAGTTGGAAATGATGAAGCATGTAAATTATTATTTGAGTCATAGATGTGTAGTATATCTAAGTGTAAGTCCATTCGTTGTATCATGTAAAGTAGAGAATGCTTCTATTCCTATATCTTCTGCGAAATCTTATTTCATGATTAGTTCCAATGGAAATCAGGCCTATGATTACCAAATAAACACATGCCTTAAGTTGTGATAATAATGATTCATAGAACTCATGTGCAAGGTCATCCCTATATAAAGTTTCATTACCTCATGCTTTGTGCTTACGCGTTTCACTAGGGGTTGTCATAAAGTTCTTTTGATACCTTTGCATATTTTGTCAAGGAAAAAGGTCTAATGAGAGGTTACACTCTTTATTCCATACTTTATAGCTTCAAAAAGTCCCTACTCATCATTCGAGGAAAAATGATCCCAAGGGGGAGATAATGTAACAACTCATATTTCGGGCTAGAATGTAAACCGTCGTTCCTACGCATAATAGTTTCAAAAGCCAATAAATCCTATGAAAATTTAGCGTGTTAATAAATTATATAGTGTGGGAATCTAGTTGAGCATGGATTAAGATCATAGGGTTCCTTAACTCAAAGATGAGTTGAAAACTTTCCTATCGTTTGGATTTTAGAGAGCGTCTAAACTTGGGCCAAATTTCATCGACCATAACTTCTCATATATATATATATATTGAATTAGACGGCCTACTATATATCTAATGAAAGGTCTTTGATCCCTCTTTTTAACGATACCAATTTCGCCTAAATCCGATAATCGAGTGAAAAAATATAGCATTTCTCGTGTAAAGCAGTGGGCTATCTCGATTGCACCTCTCGGTGGTGAAATAGCGGTGAAGCCAATACCGCTCAGAGGTAAACCTTCAAATCGAAGCCTTCCTAAGTCAGTAGGTCACCATCATTAGTCCGCTCAGCGGTGCTATAGCAGTGGTACCAACACCGCTCAGCGGTAAGCCTCAAAATCGGGATTTTTCTGCAACTTTTAAGTCTGAGGGAAGTCTCATCTTTTACCTACAATTCCTAATCGTATTAACTGATAATTAAAGCATTTAACTTTTACTCAAATTTATCAAGAATAAAAACCCTAACCTCCCTCCCAAAGATCAAAAGTCCATACTCTAAGTTCAAGAATTCAAGAAATGTGTCAAGATTGGAGTTCCAATTTTCAAATTAAACTACTTAAGGTACGTGGGGTTTTCCTAATCTCATGGGCATGTGTTTTCTACAAAATTTTAACAAAGTATTAAATTTTATAAGTATATCTATACATGTGGTGAGTTTGAGAATTTGTTTTGAAAGCATGTATTATGAACATAGTTTGATAAAGGTATCTAATGGTCATGAGATTTCTTTTCATAACCTAGATTTATGATTTCATATATATGTGTGTGTGTGCAGGCTTTGAACTTGAAGGATGATTTTGAATATGAATTATGAATCCTTTAAATCCATGGTGATATTTATGTACTTGTATGGTATTGAATTGTACACTATTGAGACCATGGTTTAAGAACCCTTTTGGAATAATAGACTTATGCTAAATCAATGTTGAAGGCTGATTTTTAAACAAATGATGATTTTCTTAAGTTTTAAGGTATTGATAATCAATACGTATGTGTTGAATGATTGGTATGCGAAAGGCTGTGAAATAGTGGGCTATAAATGACTTGCAAGTTGGGGGTATGACGATACCCCATCGAGAAATTGCCCTTGAAAAAAAACAGAAAAGAAGGTTGTGAACATGATGCATGTTTTCTTTTAATGAGCTAAAACTAGAATAATGTGAGCTGGATGGTTACTCGAAGAAAGCACGAGTCAGGAGACTCTATGCTGGAAATCGTGATTTGCCGATACGGTAATTTGGTACCCTGCTATGTGATCTTATGTACCTTGTATTATGTCGTCCCAATTCAGGAGTATGGTTAGGAGCCCTACTCTGTGATGTTGTGCCCAACCACGACATATTAAATTGACTGGGGAATTTGACACCCTGCTTTGTGATCTTGCGTGTTCTCCCAGCACTAGAAATCCAAGCTTAGCGGTCGAGATTTGATGGTCTGTGTAAACATGAATGTGTAGGGTGTACCATCTAGCGCAATAATGCTAAAGTAAATTGAGATACAAAGGAAAGAAATGTTGTTTGGAAACTCATCCTAATATGCCCATGTGCTTTCAAATTATTTTGTGACACTACTTATATAAAATCTCTCACCTATGTTGTACAAAAGTTGTATTTTATTTTTGAATTACTCTGCGTACCAGTACATATGTATTGACCCCCTTTATCTCAGGATATGAGGCACAGTCCCGGGGTCCAGTCAAGAAATAGGCTTTAGTGAGTCAGAAGTTGCAGTTGGTGAGCCTTCGCTATTCCGAAAGGCTTGATTTTCAGATTTTGTTGTTTCCTTCTTTTTATGGTCTACTGGGTCCCTTGTCCCAATTTTAGACAAGACATTGGATCATATGTATTAGAGATTTTGCAGACTGTTGTCAGATGTTGTTAGAAGTTACGGAATTTCATTTTGAATTGTTACTTTGAATTATATTATTTGACCATGATTTCGTATCGATATGTATGTCCGCATTGTCTTTTATAGTATGTGAACATGTGTACAATGTCCAGAAAGTGAAGGGCTCTCGGGCCTTCATGGTTCGGGATGCTCGTCGCGGTCAGGGTCACGGCTCGAGTCGTGATATTTAATTTCCGTCATTGTTCATCGTTAATTTTAGCATAATATAACTTAAACTCTTACTGATTACAAATCAAACTCATTTAACTTCAGTAGTAACAATTGAATTGGATTGTCTATTAAATACTGTGTCCCTGTGGCATTGATATTTGACTCGTAAAAGCTACTTTATTACTTGCATGACTACATACACTTGAGTTGTGTGGTTGGACGCAACACTTACGAGAAAACTCAAGTATGAAGTACGAAGTTCGTCCAACCGGAATGTCATGCTGTTGCAGGAGAACATTTCGCATGAATTTTGCTAATTGCTTTTTGTGCTATTGCTCTTAACCTTAACTTCAGCCACCCACCTCTCCTTTTAATTTAAGCGTAATTGATGGACTAGAATTATAAAAAGAAGAGGGCTAGGACATGATTGACAATATGAATTTTCCTACCATATTTACCATTCTGGGGAACATCTTTTATAAAATTACATTGAGAAACTCCGAGATGTAAGAATAAAGAATTCAGCAGACAAATAGTTAACGCTACTGGACAAAGTTTGCTGATAACCCACAAAAAGAGGATTAGAATTCGAGGGAAGAAATAAAGCACATAGCTCAAAAAGAACATCGCACATCCCAGTTTCGAAGGCTGCCACCCACAACATTTTTAAGTGAGACTTGTGAAAGATTTGTATTCAACTACAAACACTGTAACTATTTGACAAACAACCTAGCATGTACTCAATAATTAACAGCTTTAATTGCTCTTTCCAAGCTAAACCGTTTGCATTCATGTCCACTATATCTTTTTTCTGTCTGTTTCTCAAAAAGAAAATACTATTCTAGTTATTATCCCAAAAATCAAAAAATAATTCAATTAATAAATTTTATCTTACATCTATATATGAATGAATCAGAATGGGCAGCTTGCAAGGTGAACTCATGAAAGCTAATTCATCAAGAAAATAAGATGAGCACAACAAAAATGTGAACAAACTAAATTGAACTCATTCATTTTTGAATGAATGAATAACCTTCAATAAGGCCTCTTTCTCTTGATGTTCTGACATCATCCATGACGGAAACAGAAACCTCACCAGAATCATTAGGAGAAGAAATATCTTAGACCCTTTTTGTGGGTTCTTCTGTTGTTCAAAAATAGAATCAAGAGCACATGGAATTCTTGTTTGTCCATCTTTGACACCACTGATTTGTTGATTTATTTGCTTGTATTTTTACTACTTGCTGGCACCGAGATTTTCGTATTGTTCTACAAATTAAAATTTATATTCAACAATTATTTCTACTGGCTACTTGGGGAAACATTTCTATGTTCCTAAGACATGCAAAAATATAGTGTCGCTTATTGTAATATAGAACACAGATGATATAAATGAAAGATGTTAAAACTAAACTAAGGTTTAGGTCCTTTCTAAATTTGACATTTGTTGAAGCCAGGAGCCTTCGCCACCTGTTCCAATTATATACTCATGTCTTTAGGTGTTCCAAAAGAGAATATAACTCAGACCAAGTAACCATATTTAGTACTCTGTAGAAGCCAGTAAGTGCACTTCTATAAACGAAATCTAGAGTCAACAAGAGTTCATAGAATGAGAAATATACACATTCTTTAAAAGAAAATCTTTAAATTTCATCATACATGTAACGGAGCTTGAAACTGTGGAAGCAGGTCCATCCACTGTGTACCATCTCAGGCCCATTGTTTTGTGAGGTATTTCAAGGGTAATTTTTTCTTTTCGTTTTATAATTTATTTCATGAAATTAAAACCCTCTTAAGTTATCAGTTACAAGCGTTATTTCCCTCAATGGGACATTATTTTTTCTCAGCCAGATACGCCTTTCTACTTCCCATCAGTTACATGCTTTAAACCAGCCACACTATTTTCCACCTGTTCATACGATAAAAAGCCTCACTTCTCCATCAGTTTTGAGAAGTTTTCCATTAGAATATATCTCTATTTTTCCTATCAATCACAACTCCTATGAAATACAAATTGGAGAGAATCACATTGGAATTTCTTCTTCCAATCTCAAAGTTCTTTCCGACGTTTAAGAGGTATGTAGGACCATTCTTTACTCTCGTTTCTGGATGTTGTATTGTTATCCAATTCAAATTGCTCTAAAACTATTTAGGTTTTAAAGTAAATTCTTCAATCTGAACAATGAACTTGAATGGTTTAATAGTTGTTGGATGTGTAAAGATAACACTCAGTTTCATGTTCTTCCTTTCTAAATTTTGTGAGTTCCAACGACCCTCGTGATTTGATGTACGAATCATAGATATTTTTGGCAATAATTGTGAAAGATTTATGATCTGCAAAGTCAAATAATTACATCTATAGAGCACCCCATTAATTAAAAGAAGTGAGAGAGAACTAATTACATAATCTGTTGATCAAAGATGACCTCTCCTAGTTATTTTTGAATTTGCAAACATATCTACTCTTTCTTTAACTTTATTACGAGATTGTTTATCCATCTATAACGTGGTTTCTGTACACGGTTCACTTTCCAATAGTCCTTATCTGATACACCAGTGTCACAGCCTTGTAGCTACAATGTTCTTCATTACTTTCTTTTCCAACTACATAATTACAAAACAACAACCACCACAGACTACTTATTCTTCCGCTACAACGTTCAGACAACAACAAAAAAAAGAACATACTATCACATCGCTAATTCAAATATATCCTACTCTATTATTAAGTAAATATATTACACAGTATGTAAGAGAAGCATCCTCGATCTTTAAGGTATTCCCTTTAAGCCGTTCAAGGCAGCCTGCTATTCGGCCACTACTCTATCTCTATAAACACCAATAACAGTTTCTCGGCAGACTCTATCACAGTGGAAGTGACCAGCCTGTAAATTGATCTTGTTCGTCACCATATGATGACATATGCCACCATCACAAACCCGCAGATAACTACTGCACCTCTGCTGCAATATCTTAGCCCAATTTTCCATGTCAAAATATCAAAATCTCAGCCATGGCATCAAGTGAATGTTTCTATTAAAGTTATAAGATATAATTTATGAAACTCTTAAAAGAATAATTCTTGTTCCATAATCCATAAGAAGGTAATCTTCCCGCAAAATTCGTAAAACTCTTTGCACTATGATGTATACATTATGAATTTGTAAGTCTTAATATAATAATACCTACTTTTCAAGAATCCCTCATTGACCTATTAGATAATAATATGAACATGAATATTCTTACAAGAATGCTTCCAATCATGTGAATGAATTATATCATATCGAACCATGAAATTACCTATCATGACTCTTTAATATTGATATTGTTAACTCATGAATATGAACCTATTACGGTTAACTCTCAGTATGAGTCTAAAGTGGCTATACATAATTATGAGCTTAAAAAAGGTAAACCACGAGCATGAGCCTAAAAAGGCTAAAATATGAACATGAACGTAACAAGACGAACTTTTTGATCAATAAATAATCAGATAAATAAGACAACGTCATGAACATTAGGGCGTTAGTTATCTGACCGTGAAGGCATAGGTTGAAATAAAAAAGGCCCAAAACTATATTTGCCGACATAAGATAGAGATCATTCCGCAAGTCGAATACTATCTTTTCTTTCATGTGTCCCAAAAAGGGGCTAACCATGGATACTTGCTAGCAAATTATGTCATGTCACATCCTATGCCCGGCAAGGTATAGGACGACTTAGCTGATTGTGCCGAGATCAGACTCCATGCGCTCACATGGTGGTTTATGATGGTTCACTACTTTCTCCCACAAATAATCAAAGGAATTAAACCTACTGTACTTGGTCAATTATAAATTTACCTTATATTCTTGTTCCTTTCTAGTTGTCTTCTTTTACGTTTGAATTTTATTATTATTTCTAACCTCTTGATGTACTACCCTCCTGAAATGGTTTTGCATACCAATAAATTCCATGTATTGACCACCTTTGGTGCTACATCGTTTCATGATGTAGGTTCTGGCTCTCCTATTCGCGGTTAGGCACCCCATTAGGGCCTCTATCTTCTGCTATTGGTGAGCCTCTTTCCTATCAGGAGGTTGGATGGGATATGATGACTTCATTATATTTTCTTTCCTTTTAGTATTGGTACTTATTAAAGGCTTCATAGACTGATTTAGTTGCCTAACAGATCTTGTAATTTTTAATATTATTTGTCATGACTATTGTATCTTTAGGCGTTAAGTGATATTAATGAACATTGATGAAAGACTTTATCCTTTAAGAACTTTTATTTCTGTTTCCTCTCTATTCAGTATGTCATTTGTATGCTTATATGATATGCCAAAACGTTCTCTCATACTAGCAATAGTATCGAGTGCATGTCACGTCCAGGCCCTTGGCTTGGGGCATGACAAACTTGGTATCAGAGCCCAGAGTTCAAGTGTCCTAGGGTGTCTGTGAAGCCGTGTCTAGTAGTTTCCTTTTTATGGGTGTGAAGTGCGCCACACTTATAATAAGGAAGGTTACGATACATTTAGGATACATTTCCCCTTGTTTCATACTCTTGATCGTGTAAAGAGAGATTCATAAAAATCTTACTCTGATTCAGGTGTTGCTCAAATTTCTCTGTCTATGCCTCATCTTCGAGGTGATTCATATCTTTATGGTTCTCTTAGATATATCCATAAAAAATCCTCGGGACTACACCTGGCTAGAGGGGAGCCTACTAGTGTGTTTAAGTTTTCCAATTTGAAAGAATGTACTTTTGTTCATATGAATCATGCGTTTGATCCTACAGTAATATGTCCTCTCAAAACCTCTCGTACCTTGTTACTAATGACACTTTTAAATGAGAAAGTATGGATCCCAATTCTTGGGGAGTATTGTCATCCAAGATATAATGTGATTTAGGGTGTTATGGGTCATAAATAGTAGATGACTGTAGGGCTAGAAATATAAAGTCATAAGTTAATGGCCAAAAAGTGGGAATAGTGATTGATTGGAGTATGTTGCTAAGGTCATGTATCCAGTAGTCGAGTAATGTGGTGGAATGATATGTCCTTTGATGATTGAGGAAGGTGTAGCAAGAATTGTAAAAATGTTATGTTATTAAATTGAGCAATAATGGTGGATTAAGATGATTTAGAGTATGTTTGAACTAGGAAAGAAGTTTATGATGGCATGCCATTATGTTAAAAAAGATCAAGAATAAGTTGCTAATGGGAGGATAGAGTGGTTATGAGTTGACAAACCTAGGCTGCACATTGTGAATTTGAAAAAGGAACTCTCTATTTTATGGAATAATGATTGTAATTTAGGCATGTAATGGATAAGTAGTTGTAATTTTAAAGGAGAATGCACTTGTAATCTGCAATTAGGCCGATGAAGAAATTAAGATCGATTGTTTTGTCACGTACTTTCAGCAGACTAGTATTCATTTTTTTTGTAGCTATGAATCTGTGTAGTATGTGAGAAGTTGTGTTGTTGTCCATGACTAGTACTAGACACTATGTTGGAGTTGTGGATGATATTTGTGCTGGAACAAATGGTAGTTCGGGGGCGATAATGCTAGTTTTATGGAATTGATCTAGTAGTCTTAGCGTTTATGATGATTAGTTTGCAAAAAGTGTTTATGATGATTAGTTTGACAAAAGTGTGAATTTTCAATTATGATATATATGTGACCCCCAGGTGAGACAGTAAATTGTGGCTAAGCCAAAAAAAAAAAGGGTCCTTAAGGTTTATAAAGAAAATAGTGCGCACAAAGTAGTATGTTATCACATGAGATTCTAAGGATAGGTATGTATTATATGGTGCCTTAGAGAGCTGAATTGAAGGGACTATAGATAGACGATGTTGAAGTCCCTTAGCGTAGTTTTAATCCCATTGAGTTGGGTGAACATGAATTTAGAGACGTGATTCTAGTAGACTAATAAGAGAGAGCCAAATTGGTATATGTCGAAGTGATTATATATATCAATAGGAGAAAGAGTTATAGAATGATGACTGTACAGGAAAGATAAATTTAAGGGAAGTAGCTTAAAAAAAAGGTTCTAGCATCGGTTTTGTATCTACAAATATAGTCTAACAGGGAAAGTTTAAGCATTCTTGTGTATAGTAATACCCCAACTGTGCAGAGTGTTGTGCTTATATCTTAGTTAAGAAGATAGGTCCATACCTAGAATATCGATCTTTGAGCTAAGAGGGAGATAACAAGGTGTTGGACCAATCTGGGTCTTGAGCTTTAGGGAGTGATGTCCCAAAAACAGAAAAGATGAGACATCTATCCATTCCTATATCAACATGTTCCTTGTACTTCAATAAAAATGACACTCTGCTCTTGTCTTTCATAATAGCATCATGCCCTTGACTGATGTTTATGCTCTTCATACTGATTCACATTCATGCTCAGTTCTTAGAATGAAAGTAATAGCTTCACTCAATGATACCAGACTTACTCCATGAATCCATGGATTCCAGTATACCCATCCCTATGAACTCATACTTCATAATAAATTTTGAACTCATGTTATGTCATTATCTATGTCTTGGATGACTATCCAGTCGTGCTTTATGTAATTAGTATATGAATTATCCGTGCCTAATATGTACCACGAAGTTAGTATTGAATAGAACAGGGAAACAACATGTTAATAGACAGACTCTAGTAATATATTAATATGGATATTATAAGTTGACAATGATGGTGTGTGGTATTCAGAGGAGAAAACATAATGAGAAGTGTTGCTAATCTTAAGGGTTATCAGTCATATCGTCTAAGGTGGAAATACTCCTCCAACTATATTCAATACATCCTTCATTCTTGTCATGTAACTTTAGATTGTGTGGAACCTACATTTAAGCCCATGTTCCTATATAGTTCTACCTGTATATGTGTCTTTCAATTCTACAAACTCGTGCTTCATGTCCTTAGTATGATAATTCTTGTATTTATAACTCGTGCTTCGGAATTCCCTTGTAGCTGGTAGTCAAACCCTTGTCATTATTACAGCTCAGTCATATAGATGAGTACAGTCCAGCAGACGATCGTAAATAGTTTCAAATCATGCACTTTCTTCTAGCAAAGACCTTCATTCGAGGCTGAATGACCCCAAGAGGGAGATATTGTAACATCTCAGGCCCATTGTTTTGCGAGGTATTTCAAGGGTAATTTTGTCTTTTGGTTTTACAATTTATTTCATGAAATTAAAACCCTCTTAAGTTATCAGTTAAAAGCGTTATTTCCCTCAATGGAACATTAATTTTTCTTAGCCAGATACGCCTCTCTACTTCCCATCAGTTACATGCTTTAAACCAGTCACTCTATTTTCCACCTATTCATACGATAAAAAGCCTCACTTCTCCATCAGTTTTGAGAAGATTTCCATTAGAATATATCTCTATTTTTCCTCTAAATCACAACTCCTAAGAAACACAAATTGGTGAGAATCACGTTGGAATTTCTTCTTCTAATCTCAAAGTTCTTTTAGACGTTTAAGAGGTATGTAGGACCATTCCTTACTCTCATTTCTGGATGTTGTACTGTTATCCAATTCAAATTGCTCTAAAACTGTATAGGTTTTAAAGGAAATTCTTCAATCTTATCAATGAACTTGAATGGTTTAATAGTTGTTGGATGTGTAAAGATAACTCTCAGTTTCATGTTCTTCCTTTCTAAATTTTGTGAGTTCCAATGACCCTCGTGATTTGATGTACGAATCATAGATATTTTTGGCAATAACTGTGAAAGATTTACGATCTGTAAAGTCAAGCAATTACATCTAGAGGGCACCCCATTATTTAAAAGAAGTGAGAGAGAACTAATTACATAATCTGTTGATCAAAGATGACCTCTCCTAGTTATTTTTGAATTTGCAAACATATCTACTCTTTCTTTGACTTCATTACGAGATTGTATATCCGTTTATAACATGGTTTCTGTACACAATTCACTTTCCAGTAGTCCTTATTTGATACACCAGTGTCACAGCCATGTAGCTGCAATATGCTTCATTACTTTCTTTTCCAACTGCATAATTACAAAACAACAACCACCACACACTACTCGTTCTTCCGTTGCAACATTCAGACAACAACAAAAAAAAATAACATACTGTTACATCGCTAATTAAAATATATCCTACTCTATTATTAAGTAAATATATTACACAGTATGTAAGAGAATCATCCTCGATCTTTAAGGTATTCCCTTTAAGGCGTTCAAGGCAGCTTGCTATTCGGCCACTACTCTATCTCTATAAACACCAATAACAATTTCTTGTCAAACTCTGTCACAGTGGAAATGACCAGCCTGTAAATTGATCTTGTTCGTCACCATATGATGACATATGCCACCATCACAAACCCGTAGATAACTACTGTACCTCTCCTGCAATATCTTAGCCCAATCTTCCATGTCGAAATATCAAAATCTCAGCCATGCCATCATGTGAATATTTCTATTAAAGTTATAAGATATAATTTATGAAACTCTTACAAGAATAATTCTTGTTCCATAATCCGTAAGAAGGTAACCTTCCCGCAATATTCGTAAAACTCTTTGCACTGTGATGTATACATTATGAATTTGCAAGTCTTAATATAATAATACCTACTTCCCAGGAATCCCTCATTGACCTAATAGATAATAATATGAACATGAATATTCTTACAAGAATGCTTTCAATCATGTGCATGAATTATATCATATCAAACCATGAAATTACCTATCATGAATCTCTAATATTGATAGTGTTAACTCATGAATATGAACCTATTACGGTTAACTCTCAGTATGAGTCTAAAGTGGCTATACATAATTATGAGCTTAAAAAGGGTAAACCACGAGCATGAGCCTAAAAAAACTAAAATATGAATATGAACGTAACAAGACAAACTTTTTGATCAATAACTAATCAGATAAATAAGACAACATCATGAGCATTAGGGAGTTAGTTAGCTGACCGTGAAGGCATAGATTGAAATGAAAAATGCCCGAAACTATGCTTGCCGACATAGGATAGAGATTATTCCGCAAGTCGGATACTCTCTTTTCTTTCATTTGTCCCGAAAAGGGGCTAACCATGGATACTTGCTAGCAAATTATGTCATGTCACATCCTATGCCCATCAAGGTATAAAACGGCTTAGCTGATCGGGCCGAGATCAGACTCCATGTGCTCACATGGTGGTTTATGACGGTTCACTACTTTCTCCCTCAAATAATCAAAGGAATTAAACCTACTGTACTTGATCAATTTTAAATTTACTTTATATTTTTGTTCCTTTCCAGTTGTCTTCTTTTACGTTTGAATTTTATTGTCATTTCTAACCTCTTGATGTATTACCCTCCTGAAATGGTTTTGCATACAAATACATTCCACGTATTGACCGCCTTTGGCGCTACATCGTTTCATGGTGTAGGTTCTGGCTCTCATGTCCACGGTCAGGCACCCCATTAGGACCTCTATCTTCTGCTATTGGTGAGCCTCTTTCCTATCAGGAGGTTGGACGGGATATGATGACTTCATTATATTTTCTTTCCTTTTAAGTATTGGTACTTATTAAAGGCTTCACAGACTGATTTAGTTGCCTAACAGATCTTGTAATTTTTAGTATTATTTGTCATGACTATTGTATATTCAGACGTTAAGTGATATTAATGAACATTGATGAAAGACTTTATCCTTTAAGAACTCTTATTTCTGTTTCCTCTCTATTCATTATGTCAGTTGTATGCTTATGTGATATGCCAAAACGTTCGGTCGTACTAGCAATAGTATCGGGTGCATGTCAAGTCCAGGGCCTCGGCTTGGGGCGTGACACACTGCTTATGTGTTGTATTGGCCTACAAGTTCTACATTCATGTATGATGTGAAATTTTAAAGTACAACAACAACAATAACAACATATCTATTGAAACCCCACAATTGGGGGTTAGGGAGGATAGAGTGCACAAAGATCTTACCCTGCCTCGAGGAGGTATAGAGGTTGTTTCCATAGGACCTTCAGCTCAAGTGCAGCAAATCAAAGTAGTTATGAAAAGGAAAATGACAATACAAAAAACATTGCAACTAATAAGAAAAGAAGTTGAGAGCACTTAGAAAAGGAATAGCAAGAACAACAAAGAGTGTACTAATAACCAAAACACAGTAATGCTAATGTGAAATCTTGAAGTAATGGAAACAAACAAACAGGACTATTAGTTACCAAAAAAACTGTCATTTAAGGCAGTGTTAGCATATATAAAATTGTAGCGGTGATAACGTCTTAAATATAAAACATAAACAGTTAATTTATACAGATTGCAAAAAGAGTTGTTTTAAAAAGATTACAATTATAGAGGTTATTTCAAAAATGCCACAATATCTTTGTGGCAAACGTTGTTATGACGCTTTCTAAGACACTACTAATGTATGTAATAGCGGTTGAAACCACTGCAATATTCTTAGAAAAATGTTGTCATTGCTTGAACTTTTGTAGTGATATAGCAAAACATCAAAGTTAATTGCATACATACTGAAGTTCGGAAGTTTGCAAAGATGCATGTCTATTCAGAGAGAAGCTTAAATCTTTTTTTATTTTTAATGAAGCATAAATTAGTAGATCTAATTCTTGTTGAGAATAAAAAATATGAGATTATTTACTTATTGTCTAATTTAAATTATTGAGTCCTATCAAATCGTGGTCAATCATTTTCCCACCTAAACTACCCCTTGACATGGTAGTTTTATTCAATCTCGTGGCCATTGCTGCATTATTTCTTAAATCTAAACTCTCAGTTAGACTATTTGTACTTTCATCACAATGTTTGTTAGAGTGGAGCACGATTCAACCATTAACTCACAAAACAAAAGATTGTCAAAAAAAAGAAAATATGTTTTTTAAGACTAGGTTTTTACTAAGTTGCATCTTTGTTTACTAAATTTCATGCTCTCATTAAAATTGTGCCTTTTAAGACTCTGTTCAAGGCAACATTGAACATTCTCTGGCTTGAACTTTGAAAAACAATATAATACAACCTAAGTAACAACTTTTGTTTCGTGTAAGGAAGAATTATTATATGGCCCCACACAGTACAAGCGCATTGAAAATAAACAACAATTTTATATTGATATGTAACTCTCATAAAACACATAGTTAAACAGTGTTTGAGTTATATTATCTATAACAATTATCGAAACTATGAAAAAATGGCTCCAAAGAAATTTGGCTGTCATAGTGAAATGTTGATATAGAGGATAAGGTTGTATTACAGTATCATCTAGCAGAACAAACCTGTGTAGAGTTCAATATCTGTCTGTGAATGGAAAATTGAGGGAAAAATAGTGGAGGAAAATAGAGTAACCAAAATGGAAAGTGTACTCTTATATTGGAAAGTTCACTAATTCTCCCACATTGGTCGGAGAAGGAAACTTTGGAGTTTTTATAACAAGGAAAGTTTACTCAACATGGATAGTGAGGCAAGAACAAGGTGGTGCCTCACTCCGTCGTCGTCATCGCTCGCTAGGCTTCGGATTTGGATTTGAATTTGGAAAATGATCGATCGATTAGATCAATATTTTTAGATGAATTTTATTTGAAACTTGTTCAACAAGTGAAATTTTAATATAAAAATATGATAGAATTGTTTTTCTCTAAGTGCGGGCGCATTTCGGACGCCATGCAAACGCATATGCAATGCATTTCGAAGGGATGTGAACCTTAGAGGTAAAAGACACATTGTTTCACACTGTAGGGTGACCTGTGGGCGCAGATGCAGTGCAGGTACGTGACCCGTGGGCGTAGATGTAGCGCAGAAGCTACTGGAATTTGCAAAACATCACCTGCGTCCACAGATTAGGCGCAGGTCCAGCACAGACTGGGCGCATGGGATATGACTGAATAGGTGCCTTTTTGTTGAACCAATGCATCCTTTCTGAAAGGACACATTAAAGGCTATAAATACCTGATACATTCCTCAGGTATAAACATGATTTTTGACAGCAAAAACACTCTTTTTCTATATAAATACTCTTATGATCATTAAGCTGTTGAGTGTGTTTGACGAATCCAATAATTTGAGGTACCATTATTATTTGGATTGAAAGACATTTTATCCTGGGAGGAAGATTTCACAACGTCGGATACAGTGAGGAGAATTATTCCTTAAGGACACTCCATAAAGTCGGGGGACTTGGCTTTACATTTCTGTTTCATCTCATTTCTTAAAAATAACATACTTCTTGGATAGATTACTTTTAATCTTGTGTTGAAGATGTTAAGGAACTTCATAAGTGTTCTTGTCTTAGAATTGAACTTGTGTTGAAGTTGTTGTTGCCTATATACAAATTCTTGTACCCAAAAATATTGATCTTAACAATGTTAAGGAATAATATTTTGAAATCTGTATTGCTTGTTTTCTGGAGATTAAAGCTTTAGGTTTTCTACTCTGTTTGAACTTAACTAGTGATTTGAAGACATTAAATCTTTATTACAAGTTAAATATCACTCAGTTGACGATTGAAAGTCATACAAACTTCATCGTTAAATTAGAAACATGAGGTGTTTAAAGTTGCTGCAACTTTTTAATAAGTATTTTCATATACTAAAGGTACCGTCATGTGGTGACAGGAAAATGAAGACTGATAGTCAAGTGTTTGAGCTGGAATGACTATGGAGTAAACTAGTATTGTCATGAGGAGTCATAATAATGCTCCGCAAGCAATGACACCGGCAGAGAAACGTAGAATGTTTGTGGGTATTGACTTTAAGAGATGGCAGCAGAAAATGTTTTTCTACCTCACAACTTTTTATTTTGAAAGTTCACATTTGATGAAGCTCTGGAGGTGCCCGAGGGAACCTATGAACAAGAGCGCTTCATGATTATGGAGGCTTGGAAACACTCAGATTTCCTTTGCAGGAATTATATCTTGAGTGGTCTCCAAGATGACCTTTACAATGTTTATAGTGGAACAAAGACAACAAAAGAGTTATGGGGAGCGCTAGAATGAAAGTACAAGACAGAGGATGGCAGAACTAAAAATTTCTTCATTGCAAGATTCCTAGAGTATAAAATAATAGACAATAAGTCTATTGTTTCCCAAGTACAGAAACTACCAGTGATCATCCACGATGTCCCTGCGGAACGTATGATTTTAACAAATACCTTTGTTGAACAGTTTAAACATGTTCTTAGTATTCACATAACCTTTGTTGTAGGTTTGATTGTGAATGAAGAGTTTCAAGTAGCAGCACTAATAGAAAAGCTACCACTTATGTGGAACGACTCCAAGAACTATTTGAAACACAAACATAAGGAGATGTCCATCAAAGATTTGATTGTACTACTATGAATTGAAGAAGATAATAAGGTTGTGGAAAGAAGGTCAAGAGGCAATTTTGAAATAGATGGAGAAAACATTGTAGAAGATGAACAAAACAACTATATAAAGTGAAAGAAAGCTGGAAATGAAAGCAATCAACCCAAGAACAAATTCAAAGGAAAGTTCTTCAACTATGGAAACATTATTCTCAAGTCTACAGATTTTCGTGCCCCAAATAAAGGGAAGAAGAAGGACCAAGCAAATCTAGTTGAGTCTAAGAAAGCAACGGATGATCTATGTGCTATGCTTTCCAATGCAACTTGGTGGAAAATCCTCTTGAATGGTGGATGGATTTTGGTTCCACCCGCCATGTTTTTGTTAATAAGGAGTTGTTTTCAATGTTCACTCTGGCTCAAGTAGAAGAAAAGATCTACATGGCAAACTCCGCTACTGCAAAAGTAGAATGAACTGGAAAAATATGCTTGAAGGTGACTTCTGGCAAAATGTTGACACTTAACAGTGTCTTGTATGTTCCGAAATTATGGAATAACTTGATTTCTGTTTTACTTCTAGACAAAAATGGATTCAAATGTGTATTTGTTTCTAGAAAAATTGTACTTAGTAAAGGAGAAATGTATGTAGGAAAAGGTTACCTCAATGAGGGCCTATTCAAAATGAATGTAATGAATACTGAAATCAATAAAAGTTCAAATTCTTCTTACTTGCTTGAGTCTTACGATTTGTGGCATGAACGATTAGGTTATGTTAATTACAAAATATTATGAAAACTAATTAACTTAGAAGTTTTGCCAAACTTTGAGTGCAATAAATCAAAATGTCAAACGTGTGTGGAATCAAAGTATGCTAGCATCTGTATAATTCCGTTGAAAGGAATTCCAATCCCTTATACTTAATCCACACTGATATTTTTGATATGAAGTCAACACCATCTCGTGGTGAAAAAAAGTATTTTATAACTTTTATTAACGATTGCGCTAAATATTGTTATGTCTACTTGCTAAATAGTAAGGATGAAGCAATAGATGTGTTTAGGCAATACAAAACTGAAGTTGAAAATCAGTTAGAGAAAAAGATCCAAACTATAAGAAGTGATAGGGGCTAAGAATATGAATCTCCCTTCGCCAAAATATGTGTAGAGAATGGAATTATCCATCAAACTACGATCCCGTATTCACCTCAATCTAATGGAATTGCCAAAAGGTAAAACCAAACTTTGATAGAAATGATAAATGCCTTACTTATAGGTTCAGATTTACGACAAAACTTGTGGGGGAGGCGATCCTTACCGCCAACTGAATGCTCAATAGAGTTTTGATAGTAAGACACAATTAATTCCTTATGAAAAATATAAAGGAAGGAAATTCAACTTGAAATATTTCAAAGTGTAGGGGTTTCTAGCAAAGGTCCAAGTTCCTATGCGTAAAAGGATTAAGATAGGACCTAATTTGGTAGACTGCGTATTCATAGGATATGCTAAAAGTAGTAAAGCATGTTAATTTTTGGTCATAAATCTGAACATCTAGATATTAATGAAAATATAGTAATTAAATCAAATAATGCTAAATTCTTTGAAAACATTTATCCGTATAAAACTAGACATGAACAGTCTAGTGGGGGATCTCAATGACCTCGAGATGAAACAAGTGAGAATATACATAATTATGAGAATCCAATACGTAGTACACGTCAAAGAACATCAACTTCGTTTAGATTGGATTTTGTAATATTTCTCTTAGAAAATGAGGCTCAAACATTTAAGGAAGAGATGGTGTCTTTGGACTCATCCTTTTGGAAAGAGGCATCGATAGTAAGATTGATTCAATCTTATTGAACCACACATGGGAGTTGATTGATCTTCACCCAGGAAACAAACCTTTAGGATCTAAATGGATCTTCGAAAGAAAAATGAAAGCGGATGGTACTATTGAAAAATACAGGGTGAGACTTGTAGTATAAGGATTCAAACAGAAAGAAGACATTGATTACTTTGATACATACTCTCCAGTAACAAGGATTACATCTATTCGAATATTAATTGACTTGGCGGTGGTATATGGTCTTGAAATCCATAAAATAGATGTGAAAACCACATTACTTAATGGAGAATTAGAGAAAGAAATTTACATGGAATAGCCTAAGGGTTTTGTTATTCAAGGAAAGAAAATAAGCTGTGTAAACTTGTTAAGTCACTTTATGGACTAAAACAAGCACCTAAACAATGACATGCAAAGTTTGACCAAACCATGTTGGTAAACAGGTTCAAGATTAATGAATTTGATAAATGTGCTTATATTAAAGACACTCCAAATTTGTGTGTTTATAGGTGGATGATATGTTGATCATCAGTAGAGACATTTCAGACATAAATGCAACAAAACGAATGCTTGAGAGCAAGTTCGATATGAAAGACCTTGGAGTTGTAGATGTGATCTTAGGAATAAGAATCCATATAACTCCACAAGGGTTGGAATTGTCTCAGTCTCATTATATCAAAAAAGGTACTTAACATATTCAAGTATAAGGAATTCGGTATTGCCAAGACTCCATTGGACGTGAGCTTTGGACTTTAAAAAAATGAAGGTTAAAGTGACTCACAATGGGAGTACGCAAGAGTATTGGGATTTTTAATGTATATAATGAACTATACACGACCAGACATAGCATGATATATAAGTAAGTTAAGTTGGTACATGAATAATCCTAATGCTTGACAGGTTCAACATTGTCAATTATCCAACCCATTCTCATGATATAGACAATGTTTGGTAAACAAAGATAACACTTAAGGAGAAAAGTCTTTTAATGATTAACTAAATTTGGCAGATTTGACCAAATAGTTCAATCTACAGGATTAATTTTTCAAAATCACCTATGTGAGGGTGAAGTTGAATCCGCTTCAAGGAGAATGTTAGTAAAGACCTATTCTCTAAGCTCTCATGAAATCGGGACATGTTCATGGATGAAAAAAACAAAACCATGAGAACCATATATAAAGGCTGATTGTGTGACATGTGTTGTCTAGGTGTACCTTAAATCTCGATGGTTCAAAGATATCAAATCTTTGATTGATCGATGCATCCAATGCATATTCACTATGGAAAGTTTAAAGGGAAACCTACTTATCCAGATGCAATTAGTCTTTGTTAAATGATCACATGCTTCTCCATAAATTCTTCAAAAGATAATCATTTCCCTTTTATGTAGGGGATTGTTGAGTTCAATGTGTGTGTGAATGGAAAATAGACGAAAAAATAATGGAGGGAAATATAGTAGCCAAAATGAAAAGTGTACTCTTATATTGGAAAGTTCACTAATTCTCCCACATTGGTGGGAGAAGGGAACTTTGGAGTTTTTATAATAAGGAACACTTGCTTCACATGGATAGTGAGGTCAGAACAAGGTGGTACCTCGTGCCATTGTCATTGTCACTGGTTCAGCTTGGCTTGGCTTTGGCTTTAGCTTCGGATTTGGATTTGGAAAATGATCAACCAATGAGATCTATCTTTTTAGATGAATTTTATTTGAAACTTGTTCTACAGGTGAAATTTATTCCGAAAATCTGGTAGAATTGTTTTTCTCCAAAGGTGGGCACATTTTAAATGCCATGCAAACACATACGCAACACGTCTCAAAGGGATGCGACCCTTCGAGGTAAAAGGCACACTTTTCGCACTCTAGGGTGACCTGCGGGTGTAGATGCAGCACAGGTATGGACCTATGGGCATAGATGTAGCGCATAAGCTACTGGAGTTTGCGAAACATCACTTGCGGCTACAGATTAGGCGTAGTCCAGCACAGACTGGGCGTAGGGGACGTGACTATGCTGAATAGGTGCCTTTCTGTTGAACAAATGCATTATTTATGAAAGGACACATTAAAGGCTATAAATTGCTGATATATTCCTCAGGTATAGACATGATTTTTAACAGCAAAAACACTCTTCTTCTATATAAAAACTTTGTGTGATCATTAAGTTGTTGAGTGAGTTCGACAAATTCAACAATTTGAGGTACCACTATTGTTCGAATTGAAAGCCATTTTATCCTGGGAGGAAGATTCCACAACCTCAGGTACAGTGAGAGTAATTATTCCTTAAGGACACTCTGTGAAGTCGGGGGACTTGGCTTTACATTTCTGTTTCATCTCATTTCTGAAACATAACACACTTCTTAGATGGATTACTTTTAATTTTGTATTGAAGGTGTTAATGAACTTCAGAAGTGTTCTTGTCTTATATTTGAACTTGTGTTGAAGTTTTTGTTGCCTATATAAAGATTCTTGTACCCAAAAACATTGACCATAACAAGCTGAGCATTCCAGCCTTTTAACTTGCTGAATCTTCAGCATGTTCCACCAAGTTCCAGAGAGTAGAGCACCACCTTAAAACAACCCTAATGGGGACAGAAATAAAAGCATTTGCACACAATAAAAAAATCTAGCCTCTTAAATCCCTGGTTGGTCTAGTTCTGCTACTCGCAAAATGGATCTGGAAAACTAGAAAGTTTTTGGTCCTGCAGGCGCATATGTTCACATCATCATCTTCACCTAGGATGTACGTCAATGGAATCCTTTAGTGATTATCTCCGTTGTACCTTATATCAATAAAGTCTTGTGAAGTCTTGTTAGATATATAATATCCAATGGTATTTGATGTGGCAACTGCCACTTGGATATGAAGAGCCAGATGGTGGTTTTAGATTTATTTCTGAATTTGACTTTGTTTGATTGCTTGAATTTCTTAATGGGTGATAACGCTCAATCTACAGCTCTCGTGGGAGTGTAAAGCGGTCGTTAGCAAATATAGAACCCAACCTGGGTTGGGTATCGATCCCACAGAGAATAGCTTGGCCAACAAGCAAGAGAAATTACTAGACT
The DNA here is from genome assembly GCF_002878395.1 of Capsicum annuum. Taxonomy (NCBI): domain Eukaryota; kingdom Viridiplantae; phylum Streptophyta; class Magnoliopsida; order Solanales; family Solanaceae; genus Capsicum; species Capsicum annuum. Next base: position 20,936,226 of record NC_061116.1, on the reverse strand, counting down.
TTTAGTGCAAGTCTCGTAGGAAAGGGGGGATTGTAGTATGTAACCAAAACAAGAAGGTAAGAACTGAAAATAGCAAAATAAAGAGAGATTGTCACGTGTGTTGTAAACGATGAGAATTGAGGCGTTGGGGTTATGTCCACCTTCTGAGGTATACGTCTCTATTGGCTATGAGTGTGTAGAGTCTTGACATGTAATTGCTTATAGAGAATTGTAGTCGATGGTAAATCCAAGCGTCTCTCGACCTAAACAAGGACTATTTCACTTTAACTCTCTCGAGCTTAAAGCGTGACTAACGGTACGAATTCTCCAAGAAGTTAGTCCAGGTACGGCACTAGCTTTTTAATAGGAAAGGGTGTCCTACTACCTTGACATTATCTCTTTTCCAGACAAATAACTTTTCTCTCGAACAAGTCAGATGTTAGACTGGCGTTGGTCTATGCGTCTTCTTTTCTAGACAAATAACCTTTCTCTCGAACAGGTTAGATGTTAGAATGGCGTGTTCTTGTGTTTGAACCGCAAAGAATGTAGATTTAAGATGAAGAGAATAATGATATAAGCAATATACTTGTCTTGAACTCACAAACTCATAGCTATAGATAGTAACTCATTCGGCTTCCATAACCCCAACTAAGAGATTTAGTTACCCGTGAATGCGAAGGATATCACGTTTTGCATGGTGGATGGCGTGAATAGTAGGTGTTTGGCGTGTGGTTTTAGTGATTCCGTAGCAAGTAACGATTCTCTTGTTGTGGAATTTAAGAGTAGAAGAATGAAGAATTGAGAATGGGTTGTAGGAAGATGTCTTAATTGTAAGGAGATGAATGAATTGTCAGAATGTCTCCCTCTCTCTCTTCTTTAAAATCTCTAACATGATAGGGTATTTATAATACTCCTATCCTACTCCTACTAAACTAATAAAATAAATAACCAAATCCTAATATACTAATGAAATCCTTGACCCAATTGTACTAGGGTAAGGTTACAAAATTATAATCCAAATAGAATGATGAAACACATAACCTAATTGCACTAGGTTAATGTATTATGGCAAAAATCCAGCTTTGTGTCTGTAAGTCCCAAAGTCTTCAGAAATGCTGTTTTAGCCCGGGACAGATTTTCCATGCAGCAGATTTAGTCCTTTATGCGTCCAGCTCCTTTCCATCTCGTTTGTGAGCTTTCTTTTGCGTCAAGTAAGCCATAAATTGCTGTATTTTGCATCATTTATACCTGAAACTTTCCTAATCACATTTGTTAGCTCATTTACAGGAAAAAGGACTAAAAGTGTACGAAATAGATAATTAGTTCTCGAAACTAGGCTAAAATATGGGCAAAATATATTGATATAGGCGCGTAATTTCGCCTATCATCAATGGGGTTTCAATATATTATACAAATAAGATAAGAATAATTTTTTATATATATAAATAAACTAATGAATCCCTGCATGCTACCTCTGCTAGTTAATAGAATGTTTTGGCACAACAAGAACTAGCAAAAGATTTCTTCTTTTCCTACGGTGGCAGTGGATCTAAATCTTACTAGATTCAAAGTCTATCTCCATTCTAGATATTGTTGTTTCTGGACTTATGAGCAGGAAATATGGAAAACTTGTTCACAATAGACCGATAGCAGTTTGAGGTTGTTGTTGATGAATTGGTGGATCTATAATGGAACTAATACAGTTCAGAATTTGTTGCTTTAGATTCTACCTAGCGTCATCATTTGACAGATATGGAAGGCTAGGTGCAAACATAGATTCAAAGACATCCATATGAATAGAAAGAACATTATTGTACACATCAACATGCAAACAGTGATGATTGCTAATCAACAATTCAAGGATATAAATCCATTTATGCCGTGGGAGCAATTCTACAATAACTCAAAGAATACCAAAGAAAAGACCATCTCCATTCCTATAGCATTGACTAGATTAATGTCTGGTTTTTACAAACTTAATACAACTGGTTGTTCCAAAGGAAATCGAGGTCCAAGTGAAGGAGGTGGTATAGTTAGAGATAAGTATGGCCATATAAAAATAGCTTCTGGAGCTGCTTTAGACATTCTCACCAATAACATGGTGGAAATACAATATAAATTGGTTTACAATAGTGTGTCACCAATGGCTTCAAGAACTTAGAAGTAGAGGTTGATTCAAAAATTTTGATGGATTGGTAATAATATTGACATACCATGGAACCTGTGGAATAATATTACCATCATATAAAGGATATGTGAAACACCTCAAGTGTTATGGGGTCTAAAACAACCTAAAATGAGCCTACATAACAACTATCTTGAGCGTAAAACACTTCGGGGAGAGTTCGGGTACATTGGGGGGGGTGGTTTGGGACCTAAATCAAAGTCATGCATCATGAAAATGGTGGTGTACAGTGGCTTTGCGCAGCGAGGGGGTCCATGAAAGCTCACTGCCTCACCCCCGCACTGAGCCTCGTGCCGCAAAGCTGCTACTTTATGTTGGGCTTCACACCACGGAGCTGGGGGTTAGGCCTAGGCTTCGCACTGTGAACCCCTTTCTTCATCGATGAGACTTTATTTTATAAATGTATTAAGATTATTTTGGTCCTTTTACATCTTATAAACCATCATATATTCACATAACCCATTTCTAAGCCTTAAAACTTTCGTATTCTCTCAAAAATGGTCATTCTTTATTCCAAAACTAAGGTTGAGAAGAAGTAAGGTTAGCGTTAAATCTTGGGGAACCTTTTCTTGCTATTTCTAGGGAAATTCTCTACAAATAAGGCATGTCGCTTCCTTGCTAACATGTATTTTATGTTGTGGCATTTATTTATTCAATAGTCATGTGTTTTGAATGATTGGTTTGAAATTGGGTTGAGAATTTTTGGTTGTTAACACTTAGATTACTTTTTCATGTTTTTAATGGGTTGTTCATGCTTTAAATTGATGGCTTTTTGAGTTTAATTGGTTCATTGTTATAATGGATGAAATGGGTGATATAGATTTCACCCAATTGATGAAATTTTGGCATGTGATGGCATTAACCTCAACCCACATTATAAACTTGACTTTGAATAAGGATTCTACATATTTTAACTATTCTTTTGAAAATATTGCATTGCATTTAAGTATGAAAGGATAAAAAGGGATTTGGATGCCCTTGGTGGCTATGGTTTTAATTTTAAACTGGAAATTGGAGTCTAATGGGTTAAATTGATTATGGTTATGGTTTTCCATAAATGGCATAGTTTGAAAGTCTATTGGTATGATGATATCAATTTGGAAATGCCTTAATAAAAGACTCCATTGTTAATGGTTGGTTTATGTGAAAATTGTTTTAATTTTGGCTTAATGGAAATTTTGTAGCCACTAAAAAGGTGTAATCCAGTGGGGACAAACACTGGATACCACATTTTTTGACATTGGAAGGTCTTGTCCTGAAATATAGATAACTGTTGTGTTTTCTTTACACAGTTTTTTTTTGGAGGCTAATTGACTATTGGCGGTTTTAGCCTATTTCTCTAGTACATATGTTTAACATAGGTTGGGGCCTTGCTGAACCCATATAGCCTGTGGTTGCTTGGAATGTTGGTACGAGCTACATAATTCAGGTTAGTGTTTAAAACTATCATGTTTCATGACCCTTTCCCCTATCCTAGTATCCTATATATATGTATAAATATTGTGCATGTGCTTTATGACTAGATTTTTGGTATGCATTATTTAATCCATTCCCTTATGTTGTATTCCAGTTCTCTCCCTACTTATCGTCCCCGGATGGTATATTATTTCATAATGTAGGTTTTGAGGACTTTCATGTTGATCCTGTACAACATTAGGTGATTTTCTACTTCTATCAATCAGTTGAGAAGTGGTGAGATTCTATCCATCGAAAGGCTCTGTCATTTCATTAGGTTCCCTTTATCATTCTAGTATGGATGGATTTCTTTTATCATAGTTGATGGTATGTCTCGACTTAGTTTGGTATCCTAATATTATTGTGGACAGGACTGGATGTCATTGATGTCTTGTTTTGAATCTTTGAATTTTCTTCTTAATTCATATATCCTTATTGACTGGAATGGTTTCCAAGTTTTATTTTATTGTTCTATAGAGGTAAGTCTAGGGGGTGTCTCTAGCCTATAGAGGGCTTGAGATGCCTGTCATGGCCAAGCCCAGGTTTTGACCATGGCAAGCTTAGTATCAGGTCATGGTTCAAGGTCGTTGGGTTACTACAAATTTTGTGTCGAGTAAAGTCCTTTTTTATGGGTGTGTAGCACACCACTCTTATAAGGGGGAGGCTATGATGCATTTAGTAATGTTTCCCTTTCTTTTGTTCTATTTTGGGATATAGAGTCTAGTTGCCATGAAACTTTTCTAAACCTTGGTTTACTCACATTTTCAATCATGACTCCTTGAAGATCTAAAGATCGTAGAAACTTAGTTAGAACCTCCATCTCAACAAGGGAAAATGTGAAGTAAGTTTGCCCTATGTATAGAATATGGACCAGGTATAGGGCTCGTATTACAGACTGCCCTACTCCATCCGGGGTTCCACCAGTCCCTACTAGTCTTCCTCATGCTTCCCATACTATAAATTCTTATACTTAGTCCTCTCAAAGATATATTTCGAATGTAGACTTCCTTCAGTCTATCCATATGCTTGCTTAACTTGTGGCATCACAGTCTCATCAGACTGACTATGTTGGCCCTATTGCTAATTCATCGGATGTCACCCGAGTTGTCCAATTTATGAGATTAAATCCCCTAATCCTTATAGGCTCTAAGGTTAAGGAGGATTCTCAGGGGTTTATTGATGAGATAAAGAAGATCTTTAAGGTAATGCAAGCTACTAATTCAGGGGGTGTAGAGTTTACATCTTATTAGTTGTAGGATGTGACTTATCAATGGTGTGATGTGTGAGAGGAGTTAAGGGGTGATAATATTGAGTCAGCTTTGTAGGAAGAGTTCGCAGGTGCTTTTCTATAGCATTTCTTTCCTCGAGAGTTGAGGGAACTAAAGTATGGAGAGTTTATAAATCTGAATTAAGGTAGGATGAGTGTTAAGGAGTATGATCTAAAGTTTGTACTGTTATCCCATTATGCCCCTAAGCTTGTGTCTAATAGGGGGTCCAGGATGAGAAAGTTTGGCTCGGGTCTGAATCGTGACTTGGTGTTGGAATGTAAGGTTGCTATGCTAAACAATGATATGAATATCTCAAGGTTGGTGGTCTATATTCAATAGGTGAAGGATGAAAAGAAGAAACAGGTAGAAATGGGGAAAAGTCAAAATAGTAAGAATAAGTATGCAGAGCAGGGTGCGAATCAATAGAATAGTTGAATGGATGGAAGGCAATGTTTCAAGAAGAAGAACTAGGGAAATTCTTATTCTTTGGTTAGTTTTTGCTATTTTAAATCTTTGGGTGATCGGTATTTCTAATCTAGCATTGGTTATGGGGCACTAGATGCCCAATCTCAGGCTTATGAAGCTTAGTGGGCCCTACCCTATCCATATTGTTGTAGTTGTGAAAAGATTTATCATAGTTATTGCAAGGAGGGGTAAAATCGGTGCATTAATAATGGCTAACTTAGTCATAGATAGCGATATTGTCCTTCAACTCGGGTTGCCACCGGAGCTAATCAGGTCCTGATAGGCACTACTTTAGATCCTGCAACAAAGGGTGTTACCTCATAGATTGGAAGTAGTCGAAAACGTCTTTATACACTTTCTACTCATTAGGAATTTGAGGTATCCCCATTCCTCATCACTGCTATGTTACAGCTTTTCTCTCATGATGCCTATTGTTTGCTTGATCCAGGTTCCACCCTATCTTATGTGACTCCTTATGGGGTTGTAAACTTTGGTTTTTGTCCTGAAAACATTTTGTACCCCTTTTGTATCTACTCTGATGGGTGAGTTTATTGTAGCTAGAAAAATCTATAGAGGTTGTGTGGTGTCCATTTTTTTATAGGTAGACATTAGCGGATTTGATAGAACTTGAAATAGTGGATTTTGATGTAATCTCACAGATGGATTTGCTCCATTAGTGTTATGCTTATTTGGAATATAGGACCCAAAAGGTCAATTTTTTTCTGATGAACTGGTAATTGAATGGGGGGGGGGGGGGGGGGGGGGAGTTCCTTAGTACCCAAAGTAAAGTTTATTTCTTATCTTAGAGCTCAAAAAATGATATCAAAAGGGCTTCTGTATCATCAAATATAAGTTAAGGATGCTAACTCTAAGAGTTCCTTTTTGAAATTTGTCCCTGTGGTTAATGTATTTCATGAAGTTTTTTCTCAACAATCTTTCTAGAATTCCTCTTCATAGGGACATATATTTAGGGATTGGTCTCCTACTAGATACTCGTTGTAATGCCCTACAATCCTCTTCTAGTCTGAGCCTTAGAGCGTATTTGGTAAAGGGAAAAATCTGAGTCTAAATGTTTCAAAAATATCTTCCCAAGTATGAAATACTTTGAATCGTATGGTAATCTATTTGAGCATGAATTAATATCATAGAGGTCCCCTAACTCAAGGACGAGTTAAAAGCTTTCCTATCATTCAAGTTTTAGTGAGAGTCAAGACTTTGGTCAACTTCAATCAACCATAAATCTTTGTATATATCGAATTCGAAGACCTACTATATATCAAATTAAAGCTCTTTGATTATCTTTCCAACGATATAAATTTTGTCAAAAACCGATATCGAAGGAAAGAGTTATGTCTATTTTACTCCAGCATGTCTGGCTGGGAAACTGAGTGACGACATTTGTGATAAGCTGTCATGAGCATGACGACCTATCACCAATGTCGTCATCCCTGGGCAGAGTACTACCCCTGGTGATAACATTTTGTGACAAGCCATCACGCCCATGACGACCTAGCACCAATGTTGTCAACCTTAACCAGAAACTCAAAATTTCACCCTTTTGTGATGATATTTCATGACGACTTATCACCAACTTAATGGCTTGTCACGGATGTTGTCAGCTATTTTTTTTCAGCAATTTAAGGGTGTTTTTGCAAGGGTATTTTGGTATTTTCCCGTCTTTTGGAGGACTCTATAAATATGAGGAACCCCATTCAAACCCTAATTCCTTAATCTACTCTTCCAATTCTCTTAACAAAAAATATTAGGGTTTCAATTCAAGAACCCTATTCTTCTAAAAATTTATCCATAATTCCTTAAGATTTCTTCAAATATCAAGTTCCTAATAGTGTGGGCTTCGAGAATTATTTATTACAAGTGCGGATAGAGTCTCAAGCAGTAGAATTCATCCAATTTCAAAGATTAAGGTATGTAGATGTTGATTCTTGGGTTCCTTTCATCCAAGAAGCTCAAGAAACCTTCTCAAAACTCAAATATTTTTAGGTTTATGAGTTGTTAATGATTTGTATGAGTTGAAATTGATGTTCAATATGTTGTTGAGTTTTGATTCATGTTTGTTTACAAGATTCTTGAGCCTTGACCCTTGTATATGGAATCTATGTGATATTTGTGATGAATCTTCCTCATGTTGCTTTCTATGTGTTTTGTTCATGTCAAATGGGTGTATAGATGGTTGAATAAGTGAAGCATGTTCCCCCTAGGTTTTATAAAGAGATTAGGTGAAGCATAAGGGCCATTGTAGCATGTTAAAGATGAAACCCCAAATTATGAGTTAGTTTATGCGTGCCTACTGTTTGATAAAATGCCCAAGTAAATGACGTATTCCATAGTAGTAGGAAGTCTCTAAATAAGTGTGAACCAGTGCATGTCTAGTGTTTGTTTAAGGACCTTAGGGAATAAGTGGAGATGTGATAGTAGTAAATTCCCGAATTATGTGCTCTTAATATATGCTAAGCTTTCGATACATGCTAAGTGGTTAGCAAGTAAGTTATGACATGATAGTATGAAGTTTCCCCAAGTCATATGATATCCAAACACATGTCAAGACTGATTTAGGTATGAAATAATTAAGGTAAAACCTTATTGAATGGAGTACGATCTAATAGCATGTTTTCCCTATGTTATTATATGGTTTTGATTCAGAGAAGCTTAAAGTGACCCTTTGGCTATTATGATGATGAATAGATGTTTGTGATCCTTAAATGCTTGAGGTGATGTATTAATGACTGTGAGATGCTTTAATGATTGTTATGATAAATGAATGCTTGTGATGATGAACGAATGCTTGTGATGATGAATGTATGATTGTGGTGATAACCAGTGAAGAATTATTATGCTTTACTTTTATGTTATCGAGTCCTGGGGGTATTTATACCCGACCATAGAGCTGTTGTCTAGAGACCGTGTTAGTTTCTTCATAATTCCAGTCAAGCCATGATTCCCAGAAATTAGTGAACTATGGAACTCTGTATCCTCAAATAAGTGAAGAACTTATGGAAGCTTAGTAATCTCAGTTATTTCTATAATCTCTGTATATCTAGTAATCTAGCCTCAGTCCTGTAATCATCTTTGATCTAATAGTATTCAAGTGATTCAATTCTAATCTCAGAAGCGATTCGGGTAATCTATTCAAGCTCTATATCGTAAGTCAGATGCTATGATTCGATACCTTTTTCATCAGATACAGAACTAAGTAATCTCATCATAACTTAGTCAGATCTTTTAAGAAACATGATCATTCAGCTCAATTGTGTTCAGTTAAGATTTCAGTTCAGAGTCTTTCAGTTGGGAGTAGAAACTAGCACCAAGCGAGGGAAGGGATGACGACTCCCCGTCAGAGAGGCCGAGTCGTTAGGAGCAATCCCTAAACTCCAGAACTGCATAGCCAATGCAGGATGCAGGAGTCCCTGTCAGTAGAGGCTGTCACCATCAGAGAGGTTTGACTATTATATTGCCACAAGCGACTTCTTGTGAGGGTCATCTCATCCGAGAGGCTTGACCAGAGAGGTCTTTACCTGTGGAACGGTATTGACACCCTTCCAGCTGGGTTATAGGTTGGACCCCACCTGTGGTAGGTCGGGGCATGTCATTTAAGTAACTACTTCCCACAGTTCTAATTTCAGTATCAATCTTCAGAAATTAGGACTATGTGGTACAGTCGTCTATCTTAGTGAGGAACTAAGAGAGTTCCATTAATTCATGGACCATCTCATCAGATAGACTTGGTCTCATGTACAAGTACTTATTATCATATCTTGAGATCTCCCATCAAATAGGCTCTATCTCTATTTTAGACTTTGTTGAGTATTCTTATTATCATATCTAGAGATCTCTCGTCAGATAGGCTTGATCTCCATCTCAGATTCTATTGAGTATTCTTATTACAATATGTTGAGATCTCCCATCAGATAGGCTTGATCTCTATCTAATATTCTATTTAGTATTCTTATTATCATATCTAGAGATCTCTAGTCAGATAGGCTTGATCTCTATCTCAGATTCTGTTGAGTATTCTTATTGTCGATTCGGACATGATCATACTTCTTATCATTTATAATCTCTTACAAAATAATATGTTAGAAAATTTGATCTCTAATTTTGTCAGTCGAAAGCAGTAAGCTTAGAATTTAGTCCTTAATGTAAGTACATCCAGACTCTTAGTTATCAGTATCAGATAAGTCAGTATTTCAGTATCTCAGTGTCAGTAGTGAGTTCAGTCTGTAGTAAAGTGGTATCTGAGTTTTAGTATCTAGAGTTACAATGATTGTGTTCATGTTCTGTGCATTCATGTATGTGTTCTTATGCGGCATCTTCATGATTATTCAGTTTAGATATTGTGCATGCATGATCCCTTGTATTAGCTTACCTCGTCTACATACTCGGTACATTCCTATACTAACGTATTTGCGCTATGGTGTTTTATGTGACACCATAGGTTCAGAGGCACAGGATCCAGAGTATCTTCAGCAGTTCAGTCCTAGTCAGCAGCAGTAGCAATGAGTCCTCTTCTTTTGAGGACGAATTTTAGTTTACTATTATTACTTCAGTCTTTGTTTATTTTCAGTTGATGGAGTTAGTTGGGGACTTGTCCCATCAACTCCACAATTTAGATAGTTTAGAGGCTTTTTTAACAGATGTATTTGTATTCAGTTTTCTGTATTATGAGTATTTATAGATGTGTTGAACCTTATGGCTAGTTTCCACATTTATTTTAGGTATTATGCAGTGTACAGGTACAAATATTAGTAAAGGGTTAGCTTGTGGACCTTCGGGGTCATAAGCACCATGTGACTTCTCGGGATGGGATATCAGGGCGTTATAAACTTGGTATCAGAGCTAAAGCTTCAAGAGTGTCCTAGGGAGTCTGAAAAGCCACATCTAGTAGATTCTTGCGCATGGGTTTCTTGCGCGCCACATTTATGTACAAGAGGCTATAGGATGTTCTTAGGAGCAGTTTTCCTTCTTTTAGTGATTATTTTATGCGGGTGAGCATGAGCTCAAGTTGGTTCTCAGTCTAATCCACTTGTTTCTTCAAATTACAGAGTATGCTTCTTGATGATCAACCCCCACAGCCAGTAGATCCTGAGAATGAGAGTGTGTCACTTGTAGAGTTTCAGGAAACTTTTCAGGTGCTGGCCTAAGTTGTGACTTATTTTCAGGGAAATTGCCAGGCCGCAGCCCCACTTCAGCAAGATGGGAACTCAGCCATAGCCAGAATCAGAAGTTTCATGAAAATGAACCTGCCCGAATTCTTTGGGTCAGTAGTAGGTGAGTACCCGCTACTTTATTTAGAGGAAGAGAATGTTTAGTTATCATCTTATAGGCTGAGAAATATTGCTCATGATTAGATAGTGATATGGGAGAAGAGTAGAGGGGAGAATGCAGCTCCTGTGACTTGGGCTAGAGTTTTAGAGTGCTTTTCTAGATAGGTTTTTCTCATTAGATATGAGAAAAGCTAAGGTAAAAGAGTTAATGAACCTAAGGAAAGGTTCCATTACCGTGAAAGAGTATTGTCTTAAGTTTAGCCAATTAGCTAAGTATGCTCCTGACTTGATAGCTGACCCTAGAGCGAGTATGAGTAAGTTTGTGACTGGTGTATCCGGGTTAGTGTTGAAAGAGTGTAGGAATGCTATGCTTCATAGAGATATGGACGTTACTAGACTGATGATGCATGTGTAGCAGATTAAGACAGATAAGATTAAAGAGAGAGAGTGTGAATACTAGAGCCAAGATAGGTAGTCGTGATTTCACACAATCAGGGTCTCAAGGTGGTAGTAGTTCTCACAATGGTTGGATATTTTTAGTTCCATCTCTATCTTCAGCTAGTGTACCCACGTTCGGGGGTGTCAGATCTGAGGAAGCGCCAAGCTCCAAAGCCCAGAGTAGTACTAGTGGTGTTCGTACCCATCCACGTTATGAAGAGTGTGGCAGGTGCCACCAAGGTGTGTGTAGAGTTGGTAGATATGTGTGTTTTGGTTGTGGTGAGGCAGGCCATAAACTACGAGAATGTAGAGTTATGACTCAAGAGGGGTAGACTTCATGCATTTCAAGCTTGCCTTGATCGGGAAAGATCCCCTAAAATAGACCCGGGTATGTTATTAATCTTTCCTCTTTATGACGTGCATTGATAGATCCTTTGCTCCCATTTTGAGCTTATACGTTAGCATGAGTCATGCATGAGTTTCAGATCTTGATCGGTCCATCATGACCCAGTCTGTAGTTGCCCTACGCACCGCCCCAGTATTTCAGCAAAGTGTGTTTAGAGGGACATAGAGTCCTAAGGGGGAGATTCCCCATAGTATTATGATGTTGCATGCATTAGATATGCCCATTTAGTAGAAATGAGTTCAACTTATCAGTGTGTGATCAGTCATGCATTCTTGAGATCATCCCAGTTATGAGTCCATGCATCAGATATGCATGAGTGTTATGAGAATTCAGCTATGAGTAGATTCAGTCGAGTATTCCATGCATCAGATATGCATGCCCAGTGTGAGAACTCTATATGTCAGTGGTTCCAGTTGCATAAGCATGCCTTGAAATATTTTTTTTTCTTTAGTATGTTCTATTGATCCATATTTTTAGTCTATCAAACGGCATTTGAGGACGCATGTTCCCAAGGGGAAGATAATGTAACGCCCCTCAAAATCCTCTTCCAGTCTGATCCTTAGAGCGTATTTGGTAAAGCGAAAATTTCGAGTCTGAATGTTTTAGAAATATCTTCCCAAGTATGAAATACTTTGAATCATGTGGGAATTTATTTGAGCATGAATTAAGATCATAGAGGTCCCCTAACTCAAGGACGAGTTGAAAGCTTTCCTATAGTTCATATTTTTAGTGAGTGTCAAAACTTTGGTCAACTTCAATCAACTATAATACTTTCTATATATCAAATTATAGGACCTACTTTATATCAAGTAAAACTCTTTGAATTATCTTTCCAATGATACAAACTTCATCAAAAACCGATATCAGAGCAAAGAGTTATGCCCATTTTACTCCAGCATGTCTGGCTGTAAACTGAGTGACGACATTCGTGATAAGATTTCACGAGCGTGACGACCTATCACCAATGTCATTATCCCTGTGACAAGCTATCACGCCCGTGACGACCTATCACCAATGTCGTCAACCTTAACCAGAAACTGAAAATTTTACCCTTTTGTGATGACATTTCGTGATGACTTATCACCAACTTGACGGCTTGTCACGGATGTCGTCAACTATTTTTTTTGCAGAAATTTAAGGACATTTTTGCAAGGGTATTTTGGTGTTTTCCCATCTTTTGGAGGTCTCTATATATATGAGGAACCCCATTCAGAACCTAATTCCTTCATCTACTCTTCCAATTCTCTTAAGAGAAAATATCTAGGGTTTCAATTCAAGAACCCGAATCTTCCAAAAATTCATCCATAATTCTTTAATATTTCTTCAAGTATCAAGTTCCTCATAGTGTGGGCTTCGAGAATTATTTAGTATAAGTGCGGATAGTGTCTCAAGCATTAGAATTCATCCAGTTTCAAAGATTAAGGTATGTAGATGTTGATTCTTAGGTTCCTTTCATCCAAGAAGCACAAGAACCCTTCTCAAAACTCAAAGATTTTTATGTTTATTAGTTTTTAATGATTTGTATGAGTTTAAATTGATGTTCAATGTGTTGTTGAGTTCTGATTTATATTTATTTACAAGATTCATGATCCTTGACCCTAGTAGGTGGAATCCATGTGATATTTGTGATGAATCTTCCTTATGTTGCTTACTATGTGATGTGTTCATGTCAAATGGGTGTAGAAATGGTTGAATTAGCGAAGCATATTCCCCCTAGGTTTGATAAAGAGCTTTGGTGAAGCATAAGGGCCATTGTAGCATGTTGAAGATGAAACCCCAAATTGTGAGTTAGTTTATGCATGCCTAGTGTTTGATAAAATGCCCAAGTGAATGAAGTATTCCATGGTAGTAGGAAATCCCCAAATATGTGTGAACCCGTGCATGTCTAGTGTTTGTTGAAGGACCTTAGTGAATACGTAGAGATGTGATAGTAGTAAATTACCCAATTATGTGCTCTTGATATATACTAAGCTTTTGATACATGCCAAGTGGTTAGCAAGTAAGTTATGACATGATAGGTATCATAGAAAGAAGGATGCATTATTATATGTTTCCAAGAAGGACCAAGGCCAAAACAGGTTCATTATGATTTAAAAAGGGAAGGTGATAGGTATCTTAGAAAGAAAAATGGTCAATTAAGGGTCAAACCGAGATCAAGGGATATCATACATTAGAGGAAGGTCATTTAGGCTAATAGTGACTTAAATTCAAAAACTATCTATGATCCTTTCCTAAACCCTATCTTTCAACTATGGTAAGACGAACCGGGCAAGTTCTAGATTTGACACTACAAAGAGAACTCGGTATAGTCTCACACACACATGGCACACAAACAATATCACTCGCTACTACCTATCTGATTTAAGCAATTGTTCAGTATTGATGATCAGGTAACTAAACTAATGCCATGATGAGATGCACAGTGGTCACACTAAGGTGCAATTCATACAGTCATGCAAAACAAACCTTCGGAGAGGTGTTCAAAATCACAAAATTAGTTAACTGCCTATAGAATTTGTACTACTCCTAATTATTTACAGAATATGCTATAACAACATGCTACCCTACACCCTCAACTTAAAATTAAAACAAACTAAAACTAAGGGTTATGGTATACCTGGAGTTAGTCAAGTCTCAATTCATAGGTCCTCGACCCTGCAGCAGTGTTATCCTTATCAGAAGCTTCTCCTTGCTCCGATTTAGCTATTCTACTAGATGAGGCTCCTACAGCCCTCGCTCTCAGTGCTTTTTCCCATTTCCAGTTGTCCTTCCGGGTTCCTTGCGTTGCCCTTTTCAGATCTTCTTTCTCCTATGTTGTCAACTCATCATCTGCTTGCAGTGTCTTTTCTACCTTCTTCTTCTTCTTTACCTTTTTCTCAGCCTTGCTCTCATTCTCATCATCTTCTTGTTTTTTTCTCTTACCTTTTTTAGCTTCTTTGTCTTTCTTCTTTTTCTTTTTCATTGCTCCGCAATGAGATCAAGGATTGGAGGTTCATCCTTAGATTCCTCAGCTGTCTACCCTATAAGCATCATAAATTGGTGTTGTTGTACTACCACTATCTCAGCCTTTACCTTTTCTAGGGCCACTCTAAATTCAGCAAGCTTTGCTCCAGTCAGCTCCTGTTCCCTTGCATCAAAATAGTTCTCCAGATCTGCAACCTGTGCAGGTAAAGTAGCAAAGGGCTCAAGAGCAACCCTGATTCTTTTATCTACACCAGCAGCAAACTGCTCAACAAAGGCACGTAGCTGCGTCTCACACTATTTGGCTTATTTGGCCACTTTTCTGATATCAATAGGATGGGATACAACTTTTACTGGTGCTATAGAAATTGATGGACCTAGCTCATCATCAGGAACTGAGCCTGCCTGAGCAGCCTCAGAAGCTTGCACCTCAACTTCAGGTACTAAACTAGGGCCTGCAACTGATGGGTTCACCTCAACCCTCACCCCTCTATCAAGTATCTACCTTGGCTGATTTTTATCATAGCAAATAGGGTTGTGGGTCTTGGTGGCATATAAAATCTCATCAATCCCAACAATATGTGGCCACAAGACACAAGACATGCAACCAATATTGCTTGATCATTAGCTAGAATATTATCTCCGTCGGTCAACATCAAATGGGTGAGCACAACACCCTACCAAAATTTTAGCTCTTGAGTCAAAGAAGCCTTGTAAATATGCTCACTGGGTCGAGTCAACCATAAAGGGTCTCCCTCAGCTATAAGTATAGCTAACCAAGAACGTTGGTCATCCTTACTCTTTAGATGATGGTAGAATACAAGATTTGTGATGTTAGGATTGAAGTTGGGTCCATGTAGAAACCTGTTTATAGTCGTATCAGAAATATCTACATTTATCCCACGAACTGGAACTCTGGTCAGCAAAGGCTGGTCTGCTGTGGTCTCTCAAGTCTTGCACATGCTCTCTAATCTAGCCTGGTAGTTCACATAGAACTCCCAGACTACTGTAGGGCAAAATGGTTTACCTCTCTTAGCAGTCCATCCTAACCCATAATCTCTAAATTTCTTCTCAACTGCAGGATACCCAGGCAATTCAGTGATGATGACTCTCTTCTCTGGAAATACTGGCCGTCTGGTAGATCTTCTTTTTGTTCTAATCAACCCTTTGTGGAAAATGTCCTCTACTTTGGGGATTTGCCATCAAGCATTCTCTTGAACCTCTGAATTATTTTATTTTATATCAAAATTCCCCGAATTAAGGGTTCCTTCTTAGCATGAATCTCAGTCGCAGGAGTTTCATAGGATGTTTCCTCAGAATCAGCTTTGTTAGTCTCATGTTCTGCCTTCAGTTCTTCAGATTCAGCCTTATCAGACTCACTCTATTCGAACTCAGTTTGCTTAGAACCTTCTTGCTCAAAAGATTCACTCTCACCTGGGGTGGTAGTCTCAGTATCATCACTATCCTCCACCATAATGGATTTAGGTGGAGGAGTTGCCTTTGGACTGGGTTTCTTTCTCCACCTGAGCAGTGGTTCTTCATCTTCATAATGAGAGTCTTCATCAATAAGCTTTCGAACCACCTTAGGCTTGGCAACTTTCTTTAAAGTGTTAGGATTCTTGATTTTAGGTGCCATTAGAATGTTCCTAGACCATAACACAAACATAAGTTAATGATCAAGGTATAACAGTCAAAACATGCTATTCAAGTTCACTTAGCATTATCATCTAACTTGTGACAACGTGGCTGATAAGGCGTCATATTTGTGATAACCTATCAGCTATGTCGTTATCCTTAAACAGAACTGGCATACTTTTTTAAAACTTATGACGACATTCCTAATAAGGCATCACAGTTATGATAGCCTATCAGGTAGGTCGTCAGCCTTAAACAGTAAATGCTCCCTTTTTCAAAGCTGCTGACGATGTAGTTGATAAGGAGTCACGCTTATGATAGACTATCAGCAACGTCGTCATCTTAGAATTCCCCCCCCCACTCAGTTTGCATTCATAATTTTGGGACCAAATTGTTCGTATAATCACATGGAATTTTTATTTTTGTACTTAGGGTTTTCAAATTTTTTGTAATTTAGGCACAACTTAACCCTAATTTCCGATTTCCATGCTATTACAACTTGAACTCAATTTTCTTCCTTTAGAGTATCATGTTTTCAAAAAAAATGACAAGAGAACAAAGTTATGAGCATACCTGATGAGTTGACTCCACTTGATTACCCGAGAGAGAAGAAAAGATAAGAATAGACTCTGATTTTCCTTGTAATCCCATAACTATCAGGAAGGAGGTTTCCTTGTATACTTGGGAGTGTTTTAAAAGGAAGTAAATATCCTACTTGGATTATAAAATAGTTCTTAAAGAATGAAATAAAATAAAGCGGGAACCTGAGGGGTTTGGATCTGGGCCGGGTCAGATTCGGGTCAATTTGGGCCCAGATTTTCAAAAAAGAAATAATGGCTGATGACAACTTATGATAAGCCGTCACAAATGTGATAGCCTAACACGGAGGTCGTCAGCCGTAATAGAGATGGTCTCCATTGCTGGTCTTTCTGACGACATTGGTGATAAGCCGTCACAGTTGTGATAGCCTATTACGAATGTCGTCAAGACCACTTGGCTTGAATTCTTCTGTTTTTACCTTGACCTTTTTGTACCTCTTTAGTTCCTTCCTATTTGTACCTAAATGAATAAAAACAAAATACATGAAAATAAAATTTTGGGTTGCCTCCCAATAGCGCCTGATTTAGTGTCGTGGCATGACTTGGTTATCTTGACTACTTAGACTTCGTCAAGATGCCGTTTCACTACCTCATTACCACATTCCTAGAATATATCCACAACCGAGAAGATATTAATCTCCTCCAACTACTTCATAGGAGGTTGCATTTTGAATCTGGCCTCCTTTTTTCCATACCTGAATTTGAGCTCATTGAGCTCTATATCAACCAATACTCTTCCCATGGCTAATAATGGTCTACCAAAAATGATGGGTACCTTAAAATCAACATCACAAAATCTGCAGGTAGAATAAAGTCATCTACCTTTACCAGCACATCATGCAACACACTTACTGGTCGTTTCACCGATCTGTCTGCCATAACAAGACGCATCGTTGTGGGGGTAGGCTCCCCCAATCCAAGCTTATTGTAGATATCAAGCGGCATCAGATTTATACTTGCTCCTAAGTCACATAAAGCTTTGGTAAACTTCATGGACCCAACTGTTCACAGTATAGTAAATGCTCCAAGGTCAGGATTTTTATGCACTAAGGTTTGTCAAGAAACTCCACTACAGTGGTGGATGTTGTCCACTGGCTCACAGCTTACCTTTCACTTCTTTGTTAGCAGTTCCTTTATAAATTTAGCATAGTTTGGCATTTTCTCAAGTGCCTCCATCAGTGGCACGGTCACTGTCAATTGTTTCAGTATTGCCATGAACTTTCTAAATTTCTCGTTATCTTCTTTCTTTTTCAATCTCTGAGGAAATGGAGGTTGTGTTCTTGGAATTTGTTTCAATACCACTTTCCTTTTCTTTTCATCTTCTTTCTCTAAAATATCAACAAAGCCATCCAGCTTCTCATACTCCACTGGATTGCATCCTTTTGATTCATCAACACTTACCTCCGTCTCTACAGCTTTGCCCATAGAAGGGCTAGATAACACCTTACCATTCCGAGTGGTAATCGCCATACAAAAGCCATCAGTCCATGGGTTCTGAATCGTATCACTAGGTAAAGTACCAGATTTTCTCTGGTTCAGAGTAGCCAAAAGTTGGCTCATCTGCTGTTCTAATTGCTTAATGGACGCAGAGTGTGAGTTAACCAATTAACTGAGGGTAGAAAACTCACTTTTCATATTAGTTACCTCCGAGTTGGTTGCCTTAACTCCCTTCAATAACTTTTCCATCATGTCCTCCATGGACATCTTTCCAGAACTAGTTGTCGCAGCATCCCAACTTCCAGGAGGAATATACCAACCACTCCTATCATTATTATTTCTCCAATGTCCTTGCTCCCTATCTTTATAATCAGGCTTGTCATAGAAAGTCCGACCTTGGTTCCCTTGGCTATTGCCTCGGAAACCCCTTGATTACTCACATAGTTTGCCTCAGCCTCAGCACCTATAGACACAGTACCCTGAGATTTCATAACTTAACCATCTCGGTCTTGCCTGATAGCAAGTGCTTTGCCAGCAAGTCCATCTGCGTCTTTAAGTGGGCCATGTCCTGATCTCGTTCCTCATACCTTTTACGCTGCTCTGTAGTAATACCACCAGCAACAATCGGGCTAGCCACTGCAAAATCCATAGTGTGCCAAGCTTGACTCTGCTTGGTCATTCTAATCAGCATGTCGAAAGCATCCAGAAAAGAGAGGTCAATGAACGAACAACCTACAACGTTGTCCATAATAGGCTTCATCACAGAGTTAAAAGCTCTATACAAAGTCTCCATCAAGTGCAAGTCTGTCATATTATGGTTCAGATATTGTGCAAGTTTCTTCTTTAATCTTTTCCAATTTTCGTGCAGTGCTTCAGTCAGAAGCTATTTGAAGTTGCTAATTTCGTCCCTCAACTGTACCCTTCTGAAGGGTGGAAAGAACCGTTGTAGGAATGCATCTTTCAACTGTCTCTAGTTGGTTATAGAATCAGGATCTAACTCATTCAGCCATATTGTTGCCTCCCCAAACAGAGACAAAGGAAACAATCTCAACCTAATCGCATTCTGGCTCACCCCTGGATTGTCAAAGGATTTGAAAATGGTGATAAAGTTCACCAAATTCATATTCGAATCATATTTAGGAGTTGGATAATAGAAATTTAAGATGTTTTACTACTCTTTGTATTCGTTAAACACCTAGTATCATATAAAATCCTAATCCATGTATCCCATAACTCCGGCTAATGAAATTAGCCGCTCATGATTTAATGAACGAAATAAAAATTTGAATTCATTATTGTAATGATAAACTTATGAATGGATAGAAAACAACTAGTAGTTCCTCTGATTTAATCACAAGGTAGAAATCCCAAAAAGAGTTGATACAAAAACACAAGAATATTTTATGAAAGAGAGCAAAAATATGTGTCTCTCTTCTTAGAGTTTTTCGTCTGATAGATAATGATTCCCCCTTTAAAAACCCTAAAAGATGCTATTTATACTAAAGACTAATTAAGGAAATAAAATATCTAAAATTAATAAAATTCTCAAAATAGGTGACGCCCAAGCTGATGCCGCATCAAGAGTCTGACAACCTATCACGGATGGCGTTAGAAAGTTGTCTTCAAAATCTATCTTAGGCTGATGATGTAGCTGATGCCATATCACTGATCTGACGGCATATCACCAACGTCATCAGAACTTCTTCTCAGGCTTCATGTTTCTGGTTAAGGTTGACACCAATGCTGATAAGCTATCACAAGGCTAACGACGTATCACGGATTTCGTCAGCCATAGTTTCTTCTCTTTTGCTCAGATTTTCAACTCTTTTTCTCCATTGTCGTTTGTTTGTATTCCTTCACCTTTTTACTGCAATATCATGAGCAAACACATCAAAAAAAACAAGAGTTTATTTAGAATTCACAATTATTTTGAGCTAAAAAGCATTAAATGTGTTATCTTTTGCTCACACAACAACAATCAAAACCTAAATCCGTAAACTAGTTTCTAAACTACAAAAATTCAAAAATCCATCAACCATCATACATAAAAACCTATTTTAAATGTTTAGATTGATAAACAAAGAAACTTCAGGAATGTTTTTGAGAAGTTGGCCACTACTTGTTGAAATTGTTAAATGAATAGAAAGCCTTTGTATGATTTTTGACTTATGATTTGAGATATAACTCTTCTTACACTATATGCATGATTAAGTGGCCTGAACATTATTTTAGAATGAAATAATCATATATTGCTCAGAATAACGACTTGAAAGTCTTGGTATGACGATACCAACTCAGAGAATGCCATAACAGACACAGACTAATATAGAAATTAGACTTTTATATTTTAGAATTTTAGAATGATGCATGTTCAGAAAAGGCTAAAATAGGGCATAAAGAGATGTTAGGTGGTTCCCTGAAGAAGGCACGGGTTCAGATAAATCATTACACCAAACCATGATTTGCCGATTCGAGTATATTATACTATGTTGGCCTAATGCCATGTGGCATATCAAAATTAGAGACTCCAACCCTTGCAGCATACTTGGGGTTGGGGGCTTTCCTGTCGAGTCAATGATGGATTCCATATAGCCCGTGAAATATCAAAGTTGTAGGGGAGTGCCACCTAACTCAGAAGTAATACAAAGAATAGACATTGCATTGAAAAGAATGATTTATGATTTTTAGAAAAATGCCTATATGTTTTGAGAACTGTTTATGCCTGATGTTTTAACAACTTGCTCTCCACTATTTTACTTACATAAAAGTTTTAATTTGGATTACTTTGCATACCAGTACATTGTATTGACCCCCTCTCTCTACCTCGCAGGTTCTGAGGCTCAATCTAGGGGTCCAGATAAGCAGTTGATTTCATTAGACAGAGTTGCAGTATCCAGTTGTGTAACGCCCCGAGATCCCATCCTGAGACGTCACACGACCCTTTACTGATATCTGTACCTATGCACTGTATAATATCTGAAATAATTGCGGAAACTAGCCATAAGGTTCAACACATCTATGAATACACAAAACTGAAAACTGAATACTAATACATCCATCTAAAAAGCCTTTAAACTATCTGAATTGTGGAGCTGATGGGACATATTCCCAACTAACTCTGTCAACTGAAAGTAAAAAAAATCTGATGCAATAATAGTAAACTGATTTTCATCCTCAAAAGAAAAGATTCACGGCTATGGATACTGCTGCTGGCTGGGACTTAACTGCTGAGGAAACTCTAGATCTTGTTCCTCTAAACCTATGGTTTTAAATAGAATACCATAGCGCAAATACGTCAGTACAGGAATATACCAAGTATGTAGGCGAGGTAGGTTAAATGTAAATGCTCATGCATGCATGATATCTAAACTTAATAATCATGAAAATGCCGCACAAGAACACATACACATACATGAATTCATAGACCATAGTCACAATCATCACAACTCTAGAGATTGGAACTCAGATACTGCCTTACTATAGACTGGACTTACTACTAACACTGAGATACTGAGACACTAACTCATCTAATACTGATGACTGAGAAACTGGATGCACTTACATCGATGACTGAATTCTGAGCTTACTGCTCTCGACTGACATGATTAGAGATCGACTTCTCTAATGGATGATTTCGAAAGCTATTATCAATGATAAGAAATATGATTATATCTGAATTTATCAACAAGGATACTTAATAGAATCTGAGAACGTGATCAAGCCTGTCTGGAGGCATATCTTTGAATATGATATCAAATAACTGTATGTAAGACCAAGCCTAACTAACGAATGGTCCAAAAATTAATAGAACTATCTGAGTTGCTCATAGAGATAGATGACTGTATCTGACAGTCCTGATTTCTGAAGACTGATACTGAAACTAAGACTGAAACTGTGGGAATTAGTCACTTAATCGACATTCCCCAGCGGTGGGGGTCCAACCTGTAACCTTAGTTTGAAGGGTGTCAATACCGTGCCACGGGTAAAGACCTCTCTCTAGTCAATCCTCTCTAGCGGATGACCCTTAGTAGGAAGTTGACCTAAGGCAATATCATAGTCAAATACTCTCTCTCTGGAGGTGACAACCTTTACTGATGGAGACTACTGCTGCACTGGTTACGCAGTTCTGGAGGTTGGGGATTACTACTAATGACTCTAACCTCTTTCTCAATGAATGGGAGGAGCCACCATCCCTTCCCTCGATACTAGTTTTTACTCCCAACTAAAAAACTCTGACTGAATTCTTAACTGAACAAAACTAAACTGAATCTGGTACTGATCATGTTTCTCAAAAGATCTGACCGATTTATGCTAAGATCACATAGTTTCATATCTGACGGAAAAGGTATTGAATCACGGTATCTAACTGATGATACAGAGCTTAAAGAGATTGTGTGAATCATTTTTGATATTAGAATTGCACATAAGAATACTATTAGATCTGAGCTGATTTTAGGACTAAGGCTAGATCACTATCGATATGGAGATTACAGAGATAACCGAGATTAATTAGCTTTCTTAAGTTCTATAATGGTATGAGGATACAAAGTTCTATAATTCATTGAATTCTGAGAATCATGGCTCGAATGGAATTATTGAGAAACTGACACGGTCTCTAGACAAAAGCTGTACTGTCAGGTATAAATACCCCCAGGATGATAACATAGAAGTAAAACATAATCATCCTTGACTGGTCATCACCACAATCATTCATTCATTATCACAATCATTCATTGATAATCATAATCACCAAAGCATTACTTCAAGCATTTAGGGATCACAAACATCTATTCATCACCACCATTACTAAGAGGTCACTTCAAGCATTTCAGAACCATAAACATACAATAGCGTAGGGGAAATATGCTACTACACCATACTCTATTCAACAAGGTCCTACATCAAGTACTTCATACCTATATCAGTCTTGACATATATTTGGACATCACATGATTTAGGGAAAACTTCATACTATCATGTCATATTTCACTCACTAAGGCGTTTTATCAAATACTAGGCATGCATGGACTAGCTCCAAATTTGGGGGTTTCCTGTTCAAGATACTATAATGGACCTTATGCTTTACCGAAGCTCTTTATCAAACTTATGGGGGACATGCTTCACTTATTCAACTATTTCTACTTCTATTTAACTTGAACATTTCATATAGGAAGCATTATTAAGAAACTTCATCACCACCCTCACAAGAATTCCACATACTAGGGTTCATCACCACCAACACAAGAATTCCACATACTAGGGTTCAAGTTCATAAATCTTGTAGAAAAACATGAATCAAAACTCAACAACACATGGAACATCAATTTTAACTCACATGAATCATTAACAACTCATAAATATAAAATCTTGAGTTTTAAAAAAAGGGTACTTGAGCTTCTTGGATGAAAGGGACCCAAGAATCAACATCTACATACCTGGGGAAACTCTTTATTGAACATTCTTGGATAGATATCTTTATTCCTCTTGATTCTCTCTTGAGTTTTTTTGAACAAAAAAGAGGGTTTGGATTTTGAAAACCCTAGTTTTTGGAGTAGAAGGAGAGAAAATGAGGCCAAATGCCGTGTAAGGAAGTATATATAGGGGTTGGGAAAAGCCCCTTTTCATCCTTGGAATTAAACTAAAAAGTCTTGATTTTACACGCTGGCGCGACGCGCCATAATAGCGCCAGCTCACTGGAATTTGGACAATTGAGAAACTACACAACGGCGCGATGCGGTGGAAATTCCATTGCC
The DNA here is from genome assembly GCF_002878395.1 of Capsicum annuum. Classification (NCBI taxonomy): domain Eukaryota; kingdom Viridiplantae; phylum Streptophyta; class Magnoliopsida; order Solanales; family Solanaceae; genus Capsicum; species Capsicum annuum. The sequence continues at coordinate 20,912,363 of NC_061116.1, read as the reverse complement.
CCCTTGGTTGTGAAATGAAACTATACCGCGATGCAATGTAATTGTGGAGTTTCACTAGAATTTGACAATTGCCATTTTGGCTGGCTCCGCGACATGCTAAGGTGCCAGGTGGCACACTGTCTCACTAAAATGGCCTAACTCTTCACCCAAGTGTCCGATTTGAGAAAATTTTGTATCGATGGAAAGCTTATTCAATGCTATATATGGAAAAAAGTAGAAATTAGGGAAATTCCACATGATTCAAAGTATTGCATACTTAGGAAGATATTTTTGAAACTTTTAGAGTCAGATTTCTGCTTTACTGAATACGCTCGAAGGCTCATACTGGAAGAGGACTTTGCGGGGTATTACAAGTTGGTAAGCCTTCTATATTCTGGAAGGCCTATTTATTTTCAGACAATTATTAGTGGTTATGGTTTTGGTCTACTGGGGCCTTGTCCAGCTTTTAGATTGTGTTAGAGAGTATGAAGTAGAGATTTCGTAGACGGTTTGCAGATCTTGCTAGTTTGTTTTGGATTTCGTTCTCCAACGGTAAATTCATATCAAATTTATGACCATGATTTCTTCTTGCTATAATTTCCATATTTTCTTATTTACATATGAATGGTGTATATGATTTCAAGATAGAAGGGTGTTCGGGCCTTCCTGGTTTGGGATAATCGTCATGGCCAGGGCCTCGGTTCGGGTCGTGACAAATATATATATTGCTCATGCTCGTCACGTCCAGTGCCTCGGTTCGGGTCGTGATAAATATATATATATTTCTTATTTTCCACAATAAAAAACCAATACTTCTATTTTCTCACAATTAAATATCTCTGAATTGTTACAGTACTGCATCAAAGGCTGGAAATGTAATAGAAAACCCATTGTTTATCGAGTTGTATCTTTATCTCCTTTTATAGTTGATTTTTTGTATTTATGCTGAAACACTTGCCTACATTAGTTTATGATTGTAGTAGGTATTGTGATGTAAACCATTCTCTTTATAAATCATCTAGAGCTAGGTGATTGTCCAACCTAGAGTTAGATTGAGAAGTCTGGTAAGAGTTAGTTAGAGGTGAGAAGCAGTAGAGTTACTACTTGGTTTCCTTGCAATAAAGTTATTTGTAGGAAACAAAGGATTAGAAAGTTAATCCTTGGAGTCTGTATTCAATAAGTTGTTTGGATATAATGGATCTTAGAAATCCTAGAGGCAGGTTGTGGTTTTTCTCCCTTGAGCAATGAGTTTCCACGTAAAAATCTTGTGTCCTTTATTTTACTTCTACACTTCTTATTTTATTTATCTCCTAGTTCTTGTTACGTGAGTGTGTCTAGGAACAGTTTCCTTAGGTGAGGGGAAACCCACCCCAACCTTTCAATTGATATCAGAGCGGTTCTTTCTATAAAGGCTAATAGCTTAAAAGGATCTTGAGAAATGGAGGCCCCACCAAACCTAATTCTGAAGGCTTCACAAGTTACTTACCGTATTAAGGAAAATGAAACAGCTCTCATTGCAAATTTGTGTTCAAGGCCTTAAAAATGTCAAAGAGTGTAATCAAAAGAGATGAATCTAGCAAGTAATGCAATGAAACATTAAGCAGTGGTACCTGTTACAAGTGTGTCAAAGTGGGTCATTTTATCAAGAACTATCCTATGCACAAGGTAGAGAAAGAAAGAAAGTAGTTGGTCCCTATGAAGTGTAACTGGAGAGGTGAGGCTGGCAAGATTGCTAGTCAGGTGTTTCTAGCTTGTTGGAATTACTTATTAAGTGACTCAAATGAGTCTGAGCAAAGAAAAGGCATTCCCATCATTACAATAGAAGAAAAGGTGCAGATCTGTGATCCATTCCTTGCCTTGATGGCTGACATCGATGGAAGTGAAGATAAACCTACTACTCTTCTTAGCATCAAAGAAAATCCAAAGGATTATTCCTTGACTAGACTAACATCCCTTGCCTCCATACTAATTGAATCTTTAAATGATCTTGCCAAAGATAAAAAAATCTGAAAGAGCCCTAGAAAGAATGTGAGGAAGAGGTAATTGAGATGAGTGTTCAAGTGGCTGAACTCACTAAAAGAGAAGAAGATTGATCGATGAACTGACAAAATGTGTTAATAGCATAACAAAACTGGATATGCAAGTAGCAGAGCAGTAAGTGACTTGTAAGGCCATTTCCTGTGAAAATGATGGGCTGAATAAGAATTTAGATGAGATCTACAAGCAGGGTCTGAACGATAAAAGTAAGGGGAGTAGAATTAAGTTTCAGTTGGAAGAAGAATTGACAAATGCCAAGACTGACCTGACTACCTTTATTAACAAAAATCCTACCCTTGAGAAAGAACTTACAAAGGTAAAGACTGACCTCGAGAAAGTTCTTAAGTGGACTGTCTTTTTAATAACAAAGTCTTATGTGTCTAATTCAGTCTCATAACTCTGCAGATATACGCTCATGAAAACAAACAAATGATACGAAGAGGAGTTGGGAGACAACACAAAGTCATTGAATTTTATGTTTTCTTAGGAACCAGTATCATAATTAGGTTAGTACCACTAACTATTCTGAAAATAATGAAAAACCATTCGTTCATGCACTATAAATAACCTAAAATCAGTCTATCTCCTCTCTCATTTTGAAATTTCTCTCTCATCTAACCTCATCAGTTTCCCAAATCATTCACAAGGAAAACAAAAAGCACAATCTTCTCAAATCCTTGTAGAATGTCTTACTCCTTTTCATCCTCTTGGAAAGATGAACATGTTACATTAAAAGTAATATATAGCCCTTCAATTACTTCAAATTTAGAAGATCACATTGCTATCACTGAGTTTACTTCTTCTTCCTTACCAAAATTTGCAAAGGATTACCTTCGCAGTAAAAAATAAACCATCCCAATACTTCATCCTCGAAAGGGGATGATAGTGCAAACCTTAATGAAGTTTTCGATACCAATCCACCAACTTTGTATACCAGATATCATAATGATCTTCCTGAAGATGTTGAGAATGACAACACTGTGATTCCACTTATTCTTTATCCTTTTAGTGAAAAAAAAAGTAACATGGGTGCTTCTAATGATGATGATAACAAAACATTGGCTTGGAAAATTTCTAAGAAGAGGTTCTTTTCCTCCACACGCAAGGTTTCCTCTTAAACTCCTAAAACTTCTAAAACTAGGTCAAGTGGTAGGAACTTAATATAACGCACCAAAATCTTATCCCGAGACGTCACACGGTGCTTAAGGCTACCAGTATCCCTAAGCTAACCCTTTGAGCCTGTAATTACTTTTAACACTTGCTTTAGGATAAATAATCTAAACAATCATGCCTTACTATGTAAACTATAATACAAAATAACTAGAAACAATGTCTGGATAGAAAAAATACTGATACTTTAGAACACAACTTCAACTGACAATCTAGTCTGAAAAAGACTCTACTAGTCAAACTGGAGAGCCATTGGAACAGACCCCCAACTGACTCGTAATGAGCTGAAAGAAAAACTCAAAACACTATGAAAGTAAAAAAGCTACAAATATAGATCCTCGAACCTTGAGGACTCACCAAGGACAAGGATGTAGATGAGATGCTCGAAGATCATTGTCACTGTTTGGACTGAGCACCTATACCTACATTATGAGATAATGTAGCACACAGACATATATATAGATCAGCACTTTGGGAATGCACTAAGTATATGTGGGTGTATGCATTTTCATAAAACAATATCAATACTCGTTAATAAAATCATGCATGCAAATAGGAATGATTCACATGGCTTGAATAAGTCTAGAATATAAAACTCATGAATCATGAATAGTAAAGCATGTAGCACAAATCTCGTGAGTCATTAAACTTAACTGTAAAATCAATACTCTCCTCTTATTCTCAGTACTTGAAGGCTAAAGGAAGCTTTAAACAATACTTTTAATCTCATGCATTGATCTTGTGGAGAGTAAAACTTCTTTAAAACTTAAGGACTTAGAACTCAGGAGTTTCTTCTAACCGACATAAACCATATTACCTACATGGAGTCTAATATCTTACCCATATTGGGGAGAGCTATTTTATCCTTGCCATCGAAGTAGAACCTCATCTTTAGTGATCACTATCTCGTCCTTGGGCCCATAAATCTTGAACCTATGGTGGCACATAGTTCTGGGGTATGAGACCTTGGAATCATACTCAACTCAGTGCTAAATACTACTCCCATACTCAGCTCATAACTCTTAGGAAATCCACTTCAAAATAACTCAAGGGTCTATAATGAAGACCAAACCATATTTAAATTTGCTTCAAATCATACTAAATGTGGATTTCAACTCTATTATGACCGAAAGGCCAAGTATTTCTCAATAATATCAAAGTACTCAATTCATGTGTTCTTATAGCATAAAAGTTCACAAAATTGCAAATCTCAAGTAGGGGTTAATGACCCATAATCAAATCTCAAGTTAAGACTCATCAAAGTGCACACTAGATGTCATAACGATTCATAAATCATATAGGAAAGCTAGAATTTTTAACATTTTACCTTAAAATATCAACATACTCATGTACTTCAATTTTTAGATATTGGGACTATTAAAATCTCAAGGAATAATAACATAGGGTATAAACCCATACTT
>NC_061116.1:20848055-20904756 GCF_002878395.1 Capsicum annuum | reverse complement strand
ATACTTCAATTTTATGAGAAAATATAGAAAATCATATATTCTTGTAATTAAAATAACTTTTGGGTACAAGAATGAAAGAAGTATCCTTGTTCAAATCCCACATACCTTAGATTATGACTTGTAGGTGAACAACTTGCTTGAGACTCTTTTTGGAACTCTTGAGTGAGGGTTCTTGATGCCTTTGACTTGGGAACCTTGATTCTTAACTCAATTCATAAAAACTATGGTTGAATCTTAAGGTTCTTGGAGAAAGATTTGAATTTGCTCTTAAGGGTTAATCTTGAGAGAAAACCCTAATTTTTGGATGTTATGGAAGAATATAATGTTTATGCCTTGAATCTGATATATTTAGATGTGGAAAGGGTGGAAAAATACCAAAATTCCCTTTTAAAAATGACTTAGAATTACTCAACGGGATATGCAAAGGTGGGTTTGATGGTCCATCAGTCCTGACCATCACACTTGGGCTAGAACTCGGTTCACTGTCTCGTCCGTGATGATGGGTGCGACGGTCCATCAAGGTCTCGATGGTCTGGTGACCTTACCATCATACTTAACTAGAATGAGGTCTCATTGCCTCCTCGGCAATGGTTTGGGCGACGGTCCATCGCAAGCTCGACGATCCGTCGTCCCTCTGCATCGCACCTGAGCGATTTTACTACTTTCTATAAAATAGCCATATCTTTCTCTTCCGATGTCGGATTTCAATAAAAATGGGTATCGTTGGAATGATAATTCAATTTCTCACATGATAAAAAGTCATTTTTAGAAAAATCAATCAAGATTTAAACACTAATCACTTTGGAAGTCACTCCTTAATCTTTTAAGGCCAGAATTACATTTCACTTGACACGCTCTAAAGGCTCAAACTATGAGGGAATTTTGTGGGGTCTTACACTTAAAGAAGGAAAATACTAAAATAAGAAAAATGCCTAAAATGGTTATATATACTTAGTTTAACCTGATGTTAATGATTTAGAAGAAGATACTGATAGTGAGATTGAATGAATGTTTGAAGGATCAGGTGATTCTAAGGATGAGTCCCTTGACACTAAATTGGAAGAATATGCTAATACTATTCAGGAAAAAGAAAAGAAAATGATAATTTATTCACCAAGGAAAGGAAAAGGGTTGTAAGTGAGAAATCTAGTGTCCAGCATGATTGGTAAGAGAAGAAGGTTAGAACGTGTTGATAATAAGGGACCAAGTTCCAGCTCCAAATTTGTTAGAGTTTCAACTACTTTTAGGAATTCTAGGAAGGGGTCTGGTTTATTAAAGAAAGCTAATCTCATAGTAAGGGGTTTGGTTCATCAAAGAGAGTTGCTCTTTTAAAATAGAAGGGACTATCTCATGAAGATAGAAAGGAAATTCTCATGACACGAAAAGTCTTACAAGGAAAGGTTTATGAACCAAATATAGCTGACATGCCAAGAGTGAGAACAATTTTATTAGGTGTAGTATCAAAATTGGGAACATCTATTCAATTTGTTGGTGCCTATATTACATGAAGAAGAGGTAAGAATGTTCTACCATAAAATGATTATCTCTGATGATGGCCTGTATATAACCACACAAGTCAATGGAGTTGATATGAGTTCAGTAAAAGACACTCTTTCGAAGATCCTTTATGCTCCTATTGTAGGAATTGGGTCTGTTAGATCCAGGGAGGGGTTTCTACTATTTCTGAGAGTGCACAGTGAACATGATGACTTAAATAGTAAGAATGTTACCAAAATAACTCTCAAATAAGTGTATCAGTTGCTATTTGAATTTGTGTACAACGCACTTCATTATAGGACTAAAAGGAGGCCTACTATAACAAGACTAGATTTGTACCAAATAGAAATATTGCCTACACACCAAAAGGTGAACCTTCTAGCAATTGTACTTGAACATCTCAACACAGTCATGCAGGAGATGACAAAATGGCTTAGCTTATGGTATTTGGTTGAATAGAGTATTTGCTTATTTTAATATTAAGTGTGGAAAGGGTAAGGTAGGATCTGTAAAACAAATGTTAATATCACTACCCTGAATGACAATGAATGCATACCTAGGAGAGGAAGTGAAAAGTCCAGTTCCATTGTGTCTGAACTAATTAATGTGAAGTAAGGTCTGAGAGATGAAGTAGTTATTCTAACAGGTTGAGTGGCTCAAAAGGTTGATGAGATTGCTACCTTAAAGGCTGGTTCAGATGAATAAAAAATAAAAGGAACCATTTTTAATTAAAAGATGAAAGAAGAAAATGCTAACCTACATAAGAGGGTGAACATTTTTTAAAACCAGGTTGAAGCTCTGACTGTAAATATGAAGCCTTGACTTAACAAATTCTCAAGGCACATGCTGTGGAAGGTGAAAGAATGACTCTACTGCTTAGGAAACTCTCCAAAGACTCTGGTCATTCTTCCTAAATCCTTTTCGTCCTTGTATCTTACCCTTTCCATCTAAGTCTACCTATTTTTATCTCTAAGGAGTGAATGGCACAATTATTTGAACATTGTATGGTTATTATTTTTTTGAATGGATCTTGGTAATAATTTATGCATGCATGAATGAAATATATTCTTGTGCTATTACTTGTCCTTCTTCTATCTAATCCATATTGTTTATATAAGTGTTGCCTTAATGGCCATGAAATAACATGTATGACTTATCTATGTCTAATTTACTGCTTAACCTCTTTGATGATGCCAAATGGGGGGAGTTATGATATGTGTAGCCTGTATGTGTAGATACATAGTATGGCAGTTGTGGATTGTTAATGTGTCTGTGGTGTTGATCAAGATAGGGGTTATATCATTTAGGTGGAACTTAATGCTCAATGATAAGTGTAATAAGGTGGAGGATGCATATATATATTTATAGGCATCAGAGATAGGGGGAATTGGTTGGGAAAACTGGTCTGGCATGTGGTCTTGTGGCTTATATTGTGTTGCTGAGGTGTTGACTGTGTTTTCTAGAAGTTGACTGAAATGCTGAGTATGCTGAATTACTTGTATAGGTTTGTCATCAAAAAGAAAAGAAATTATTATGTCTTTAGTTTTGATGATTGAAAAATTCATAGTTTGGGACCTATTTCCTGGAGCTACTATGGATTAGGGAACATGTTGGGCTTACCTGTCACTATCACAGTCAAACTCCCACGACTGACACATAGTACAAAAGTTGGTGAAAAGATGTTTCCACCTTTTTGCCTCAATCAATAAGACCACTTCTAGGTTTCTTGTGTCATAATATATATTTCTCATCTTCCTTAAGAAGAAAACCAATATTTCCATATACTCACAGTTAAATATCTCATTGAAGTACTGTAGTACTGCATCAAAGGCTAGAACTGTAACAGCTGTTGCTTATCGAGTTGTATCTTTATCTCCTTATTATAATTAAATCTATGTATTTCGTACTTGAAAGTTTTCCTACATTAGCTTATGGTTGTAGTAGGTATTATGGTGCAAACCATTATCTTTGTAAATCATCTAGACTTAGGTGATTGTCCAAGCTAGAATTAGTTTGAGGAGTCTAGTTTGAGTTAGCTGGAGGTAAGAAGTAGTAGAGTTAGTACTTGGGTTTCCTTTAAATAGAGTTATTGCTAGGAAATCAAGGATTAGGAGGTTAATCCTTAGAGATTGTATTTAAGAATTTTCTTGGATATAGTGGAGCTTATAAATTTTGAAGGTAAGTCATGGTTTTTCTCTCTTTAGCAAGGAGTTCTCATGTAAAAACCTGGTGTCCTTTATTTTACTATATTTCTGCATTTTTTGTTTTATTATCTCCTAGTTCTTGCTGCGTGAGTGTATCTGGGAACAGTTCACTGAGATGAGGAACATCTCCCCCAACCTTTCACAAAAGTAATTCTATTTTTTTATGCAGAGACATATTATTATGAAATCAACAAAATTACAATTATGAGTTCGGAAAAAACATTAAATCAACCTTCAATTTGTCTCAAAAAGTTGATTGCACACTAAATTACTGTGATGACCTAGTACACACCTATACTACTTAAAAATTAATTTATTTACACTTTAACAGACATAGACCTAGTTGAATGATAGTTAGGGTTGTTGTCACGACCCGCACTGGACCCTGGCCGCGACGGACATCCCAAACTATAAAGGCTTGGGCACCCTCTTTCTATCTGGTACAAGTGAACATCAGTCGTAAGCAACACAGAACAGATGCAGAAATTAAATAGATAGAATCATGGTCATGTTCTGAGTTCAATTTAACAATACAGAAGAAAATCCATAAACATCTAGACAACATCTACTTCAGTCTACGAAATCTCTAATACATCTGAACTTCACAACTTGTCAAAAATTGGGACAAGGCCCCAGTTGGATCTAAAACCAAAATAAATAAAAATGTTCAAAATAAACTGGCCTTCCAAAATAAAGAAGGCTCACCAACTGCTCACTTCTATCTGATAAATCTATGGCTTAGCGGGACCACTGGACTGAGCCAAAGACTATGAAATATAGGGGGTCAATACAATTGGACTGGTATGCAGAGCAATCCAAAATAATGTACTTTAATAAATCATAAGTGAGAGCATTTCATAAAATGTTATGCATGAAATAACTTAAAACACATGGGTAACTTCATATGATTTTAAAACAATTCTGTAGATCCAATTCCCTTCTTTGTGTTACTTCTGAGCTAAGTGGTACTCGCCAGATATCTGAAAGTATCCCACATGCAATATGGGATCTGTTCTTAACTCGGCGGCCAAGCCCCCAACACAAGTATGCCGCAAGGGCTAGAGTATCTAAATTTGATTTGCCCCAGGGTACTAGGCTAGCATATAATCCCTCTTTGGGGATAATATAAACCCATATCTACAACGCCCCGAGTCTGTACTCCGGATGCTACACGGTGCTTATAATCTCGAAAGACCATAAGCTAACCCATGTCTGGTACCTACTGCATAGCTGTATAATAATACTAATTTATGAAAAAATTAGGCGAAAAACATGCCATAAGTTTCAAATCTAAATGATAAATCTGAGTATAGTATCAAGGTACCAAAACATGAACAAAATACTGAAATCTAAACAACTGTCTGAAAATACTATAGTCTGGAAAGCCTCTAAACTGTCTGAACTGTGGAGTTGATGCGATAGGCCCCCAACTAACTCGTACTACTGAAAGTAATACTAAAATACCAAAATAAAATATTTCCTCAAACTATGAGGACTCACCACTGACTCTGACTATTGGAAATCTGATCTGCTAGGGGTGCTTTGGAGTTCATGCATCTAAACCTAAGATATAAGACATCATAGCGCAAAAAGCATGCGTCAGTACTTTGAATGTACTGGTATTCTCAGTGAGGTAGGCTGAATGCATAGGTTCATATGCATGAATAATACTAACTGAATAACATGAGTATGACTGAATGATGGTACATGAATGAATACGTAAAGTGTAATCTAAAAACATGATAGTACTCAATACTGAAGCTGAATACTGATTTAACTGAGGTCTGAGTTTACTGATACTGTATTACTATTAAATGGATGACTGTATTTGATAGTCATGATTCTGAGGTACTATACTGAGTTCTGTACTAAAATGAGTGACTATGTCTAATAGTCCTGAATATATAGAACTGAACTGAGTTCTATACTGAGACTGAATCTGAAACAAAAATTATGGAGGTAATAATCTAACCGAAATGTCCCTTTTCTAAATAGATTTTGGGTCCAACCTGTAACCCCAGTTGGAAGGGTGTTAGTACCGTGCCATGGGTAAAGACACTAAAAAGGTACCCTCATCTGGCAGGTACTCTAATGAGAATGGTGGAGCCCTTAACTGACAGGTTAAAATACCTCATCAACCCTCAACTGGCAGGTTTGATATCTCAACCTACGCTGGCTATGTATTTCTGGAATACAAGTATTGCTTCTAAGAATTACACCCTCTACTGGCAGGTGAGTCCCTATCATTAGGTTCACTCAGTGCTGAATCCTACTCCCAACTGAATAGACACTGGATTGATTTCTAAACTGTACTAGGTTGGACTAAACTATTATAGATCATACTGTCTAACAAAACTGAACTGAGTTCACTGAGTTCCGTTGACTGACGGAATACTACTAAGCTTTGAAACTGACTGAGGTTACTGAGGCCTGAACTGAATACTAAATTGGACTGAATCGATACTATGTTTATTGAGTTTTCCTAAGTTTTGAAACTAACTAAGAGTACTATTGATCATGACCTAACTGAGACTATTCTATAACTGACACTGGATCTAGGTATACAACTATGCTGTTGGGTAATAAATACCCCAGGACTCGATAACGCAAAGAGCAAAGCATACATAAATTTTCTTCATATTTCACTTGCTACAACATTTCATCAAACACTTGTAAATCTTGATCTTGCATATGTATAGGAATGTATACAAACATGTCATAAGCACACTAACAATTCACATAGGCATTTTGATGAACACATAAGAATCATAACCTTAGGCTTGAGCATGAACAAATAAACCAATCCATCATGGTATCATTCATCAATTCAATTTCAAGGATTTCAACCCACATGCTAACATATTTTCATGAACTCCATTAAAAATATCATCTTATAAATCATACCACAAGACTAACATGAGTACAAAACAACCCACAACTTGGAAATCATGATTCACGATTTTTGAAAAGGGATTCTTGAACTCCAAGGGTAAAAGGGGCCCTTGGATGAACACTTCCCATACCTTAGTGCTTGAATTTCTATAATTTAATGGTGGAACCTTGAGTTCTTGATTTGAAATTGAAGCATCTAGGGTCTTATTCTTGAGAAAATTTGAGAAAGAATGAGTTTATTTGCTCCCTAGATGATTAATTTCATGTTTTGGGGGCTAAAGGTTGAGGTAAAAAGACCTAAATACCGCCAAGGACGCGGTCTTTTAATGTCTAAAAAATTATACCATCGACGCACAAACCGACACACCGCGTCATTAGCATCAATGTGATAGACAACGCGTCATATCGAGTCCATGTCGACTCACTAAAAATTGATGCTGGGAGTTGGGAAAAATATCTATCAACGCAATAGTTGATGAGGCGCGGCAAGATCGTATTAATCCACTATTTTGGGATTCCAAATGAGCTTCAAACAAAGTCCAAAAAATCTGAAACTTATCCGAAAATACCTACCGACATTCTTGATCATAAATCAACCTATATATCAACATTTAAGGGATGCAGAGACTATGAAATAAGATCACCAACTTTTGAAGGCTAGAATGACTCTAAGTCTGGATACTTAGCTAGAATATTCTAAGTCTGGGACCCCTTGGCAAGCTGAAAGGACTGAATTAAGCTATAAATTTTGTGGGGTCTTACAGTATCGTCAAAACACGATTTTGAGAAATGAATCGTATAACTCATGCCTCCTTCGGGTAACCACCAACTCTCTTAGGGCCCATTTTTAACCTGTTCTAAACATGCATATTTTGAATTCAAAATTTGAAATTTAAAATATAATCTATATTCTATTTTGAGTTTATCATGGCATTATCTGATGTGGTATCATCATACCAAGATTTGCAAGTCGTATATCTGAGCCATAAAATATCGTGTATCATTCTTTCATTTAAAACAATATTCAGACCATCAAAGCATTCAGACAGTATAAGAGAATTCATGTTTCAAAACGTAGTCAAAACTATACAAAGATTCTCATCTTTTCAACTATTCCAACAAGTGGTGGTCAATTTCACAAAACATTATTGAAATTCATTCAATTATCATATTTAGTATTTAAGTTATGATAATAACCCCCCTCACCAATTCTCAACCATCGTAAAATTTATATAAGATAATAAGACTCTTGACTCATTCCTTAAATCATTCAATTTAGGAATCCATAACTGGTAAATCAAGTAGTATCACAATGGAAGAGGGGAAAATTCAGTAATTCATGCTCTCAATTTATATTTCAAAACTTCAAACACATACATGCATACTCCCTCTATTTAAAAAAGAATGACCTACTTTGACTTGACACAAAGTTTAAGAAAATAAAAAAAAACTTTTAAATCTTGTGGCCTTAAATTAAAGTTGTGTCAAATGTACCCAAATGTCCTTTAATCCTATGGTCCTAAACATGTCATGTGGAAAGTTGAAATTAAAGCATTGCCAAAAAAAAGGGGGACATTCTTTTTGAAACAGACTAAAAAGAAAGGTAGGTCTTTTTTTTTTTTTGAAATGGAGGGAGTATATACTAACCAAGTCAATTTCAAGGGAAGGCCTCAAGACCAAAGCAGTATTATCAAAAGGTTTCGAAATGCAGAATTACAATTGTAAATCCAAATTCTTTTGTAAATTCATGGTTTCTAAACGTTTAATATAATTAAGATGAGTGTACTATGCCCATATAGTTTTAGGAAAATACCATGTTCCTTAAATTACTTAGTATGGAGAGTGAAATCGAAATCTTGATTAAATTCTTGATATTAAGGATGAACTCTTGATCTTTGGGGAGAGGATTAGGGCTTTGATTTGAGAGGATATGAGTAGTTTCTAATGTATTTAGCCCTAATCACAAGTTAATTTCATGTTATGACTGAGTTAAGATGAGGAAAATAGACCAAAATACCCTCCTGGACCCGAGAGCAAGTAAATAAAATAAACTGGGCACCCAACGCGTTACTCGACGCGATGTGTCGATATCGCATTGAGCCAATGTTCCATCAATGCGGCACGACGACATTGCATCTAGCTACTTGGTTTAGCCAACACAATTATCAAACACGGCGCGTACACATTGCGTTGAGCCACTGTCTTGTCCACTCAAATGCATCTCAGATACTGTCCCAAAAATCCGAAACTTTCCGGGGACAAACCCTTTACACTTCTGAACATGGATCAATTTTGAAATCCAAGTCTCTAGGTCGGAAAAATCTATTTAGGGAGCATCAAATTTTAGAAGCAAGAAAATGAAGCTAAGTCATTTTTTTTTTGACACTTAGAGAGATTTCAAGTTGCTAGCTTCTTAAGCATGCTCCTAGGTGCGGTACTACGCCAAAAATTTACGGGGTGTTATAGTTGTGCACTCATGATTCACCATCTTCATGTCACTGCCACATCATATATTACGTGGAATTTTTAAATAAATAATTTCATGTCATTCATATTGCTTCTTGTTCACTACACATCATCAAACTCACCATAACACAACCACAATTAAAGCCATTATCACTTCACTTCACATATCTACCACAAAACTTATCAACACCCACCATCAAATTTGAAATTAAACCACAATATTATTACTACAAAAATTGCAACAACGTTTTTATTGAATTCCTTAGCTTGTCAAATTTTTTTTCCTGTACTGACCATATTTATAGATCTTCCATGGAAGACAATTTGTTTATATTTATTTTTCTCCCTTTTTTAATAAATTATTCATTTTTATTTTATTGCTAACAAAATTACATCAATTTATTAAAAACCTCTCATTTCCATCATAATCATGCTAAAAAAAGTTCAGAGCTTTTCAAGAAAATTTCAAGACGACTCATGAAAAATTGGCACTAAAAGTCACATATCAAGTCCCTTTTAAAGATCCACCACCAAATTTATACTACTACCATGATTATTATCAAAATTCACAACAACAAACACCATAAATTCTTATATTCAAAATGAAAATAACAACATTGTCGTTGCAATCATTAAAAATAAAAATATACCCATCCTTAATTTATTCACAAATCCCCAATCACCAATTCCACCATAAAATAGTGAAGAATAAGTACTTAACAAGTGTTGTTTTTCGGATTTAGTAAAATTTATATTTTTTCAGTAATAATTTCTAAGACATTTTCAAACTAACATATGAACAATCAAATGATGTTGTAAATCTATATTCACAACTTTGAAATTTAACGATAAGTTCAACCCAACTTATGAACATCAATAAAATGAAGTTCAAACTATTTTTTTAAAAATAGCAAAATGAATGTTTAGAAAAAAGATGAAGATTAGAAGATTCAAGTCTACCGAATTCACGATATGCCCTTAAGGAAATTATTCTCCTCAACTACCGGAGGTTATGAAATATATCCTCCTAGGATAAAATAAATCACTTCAACAAATAGCGGCGTCTCAAACTTGTCGAACTACAAATACACTCAATGCTACCAAATCAAACAAAAGTTTTTCAAGAAAGAGGAGTTCTTTTACTTCAAAATTTCCAGGTCTGTACCTGAGAAAAAATTAAGGTATTTATAGCCGTCAAGATGTTGCTTCATAAAAAGAAGCAATGGTTTAGAGAGGGGCTCTACTTCATAAAGGTTCAACTCTTTGAAAAAGGTGCAACACTTTGGTAGTGTCAACCAATTGTAAAGGTCATAACCATCCAAACTGAAAAGGTATCTATTCAAATCGCATCCACTCTATAGGTATCTTTTTTAAAAAATACCTATTCATTTTCCATTCACACCACTTAAAAATCTAACAGCTAATAAAAGAAAATAAATCTAAAGAAGTAAAGTCCCGGTTACAAGAAAAATGGAGAAGAGGAGTCCAAACATAAAAAACGAAGAAGATGATGAAGAAGAGGAGTAGGAAGAGGAGCAGTAAAGGCAATCAATGGAGGAGAGGGGAATATGGATTTTCCTTTTTTTTCCTTTTCATTTTGATTTTATTCAAATAGGTATAAAGGTCAAATTATCCAACAACATCTATATAACATGCATTAAAGAGATGAAATTTTAAGGATTGAGATTAAATTGATTTTCTTATTTTTTAGAAAATGAACTTTCCTTTGAATATTCGCCATACAAAAGTCCATGTGACTACATTTAAAAAAAAAATCAAAAATGCGGCTTTTTGCTTTTTCTTTTATAACTTTTTCTCACATCAATTTCTAGAGTGTAAATAAATTAACTTTTGAGTAATACATTTGTTAACAGATTGTATTAATGGTTTGAGAGTGTAATTGACTTTTCAAAATATAAGTTCAGGGTATATTTTGATGTCTTTTTCCTTGTGAAGTTCTAGCACTAAATAAAAGCTCCAATGGTGATATCATGAAACAAGAAGTGGAGAAGAGTGGAAAGAGAGATAGTAGCTTTAGTGTGCAATAAATAGAATGATAATTTTATTAGTTTATTTTTTAAATATAACAAATTAATATTTTAAAAAATCATATTGAAAAACTGTTGGGACAATAGACTGAAAAAACTTAAAGAACAAAGGCTGAAAGTAAGAGGACTCAATATATGCTGAAACTCAGTTTTTCTGTGTATTAAAATAACTGAAGGCAAGCCTTTATATAGAATTACAAAACAACTAAACCACTAAGTCACTAAGTTAACAACTATCCACTAACGAAGCATACTTCAACATAACTGATAACAATCCAAGAAAATAGGAAACTACTAACAAATTAAATTTGACTAGTTGACACATTGAATTAGTCTTCAATGCTCCCTCTTAATTCAAAGTTACAGATACCAAGCAAAATCCTCAAATAAATAAATTTGTTTTTTGCTAAAGACTTCATTAGTATATTAGCTAATTGCTTATGAGTGCTACAATGTTTCACTATTAACTTCTTTTTTTCTACCAAATCGCGAATGAAATAAAATTGGACATCAATGTACTTAGTTCTACTGTGAAAACTTGGATACTTTGTCATGGTGATCAATGAATTATTGTTATAGTATATCTCTATTGCACTTTATTGCTTATGCTAAAGTTCTGCTAACATCCTTCTAAGCCAAATAGCTTGACAAGCTGTTGAAGTTGCTGCAATGTACTCAACTTCTAAGGTTGACAACGTTGTTATAGCTTGCTCCTTTGAACTCCAAGTTACTACACCTGAACTTAGAGTGAAAACATGAGCTAAAATGATCTGTCTATCATCCAACGAACCAGCATAGTCACAATCAGTAAACCCACATAATCTAAAATTGGAAACATGTGAATACCAAATACCATTGTCCATAGTTCTAGCGATATAATGCAGAACCCTTTTTGCTGCTCCAAAATAAACCTTTGAAAGTTGTTGCATGAACCTGGAAATGACCAACAAAGAATGTAATATCAGGGCGAGTGTGGGTTAGGTAAATCAAACCTCCAACCAGGATTCTAAAACTTCTAGCATCATCCATCTCTGCTCCATCATTAAGCTGTAATTTTTCACCAATATTCATAGGTGTAGCTGTAGGCTTACAGTTAAGCAAACCAAATTTAATGATAAGGTCCCTGGCATATTTCCTTTGTAATATAAATATTCCATCTTCAGCTTTATGGACTTCAAGGCCAAGAAAGTAATGTAATAAACCCATATCTGACATATCAAACTCATTCATCATTTCCGACTTGAATTCATCCACAAGAGAAATAGAAGAGCTAGTATAAATGATATCATCAACGTAAAGGAAAACAATGATGAAATCATTACCTTTATTCTTTACATAAAATGTGGGTTCATTCTCATTCTCACTTCTCATATATCTCTTTGCCTGAAAATACCCATCGATTTTGCTATACCATGCTCGAGGGGCTTGCTTTAAACCATATAATGCCCTTTTTACCTTGTAGACCTTTGTTTCATCTCCGTTCTTTAAGAGACCTCCTGGTTGTGCTACGTAAACCTCTTATTTTAAGTCTCCATTGAGAAATGCCGACTTGATATCAAATTGATAAACTAGCCACTGTGACTGTGCAGCCAATGCTAGAATAAGTCTAACAGTTTCAAACCGAGCAACTGGAGAAAATGTTTCTTCAAAATCAATAGAATGTTGTTGTGCATATCCTTTTTTCCACAAGATGAGCTTTCTGCTTCTGTAGGCTCCTATCTGCTGCAAACTTTGTCTTAAAGACCCACTTCAAGTCGATTGCATTTTTGTCTTTCGGTAATTCCACCATCTCCCATGTGCCATTCTTTTTGATAAAATTTATCTTTTCTACCACCGCACTCTGCCACTCTTGCTTTTTAGATACTTCTCCATAATGTATAGGATCTAAAACTGCAAAATGAAATTGACAAGATTTATACATGCCATTAGCATACTTGGGATTTGGCTTTTAGGCCTTGTTGATCTTCTTAATGGAATTGGCTCATCTGGAGACTCTTTAAGAGTTGTAGATAAAGTTTTTTTGCTCGGTGAAGCTAAAGAAGATAAATATGGGGAAGTTGTAGAAGAACTCATTGTTGTAGCTATACCATTTGGCTGTTGAATTCCAGTAAAAGTGATTCCAGTCAGCATAGAAATCTGCTCTTGCATCTTACCATTGCTTCAAATCCAATTCCAGCTTGCTGTTGCATCAAATACTACATCCCTTATAATTAAAATCTTTCTACTAAGGGGGTTATACAATCTATATGCTTTGGATTGTGTACAATAACCAATAAAAATGAATTTTTTAGATTTCTAATCCAACTTATGACAGAATTGAGAATTTATCAAAGCATAAGCAATACAACAAAAAATTCTTCAATAGCTTACAGATGGTTTTCTACCCCGCCAAACTTCAAATGAAGTTTGATTTAGAATGGACTTTGTGGGAGACAGGTTTAATAAATGGACTGATGTCGCCACAGCTTCTGCCCAAAAATGATTCGAAAGTCCCTTTGCTTGCAACATGCTTCTTTCCATCTCCACAATAGTGCGATTTTTTTGCTCAGCGACACCATTTTGCTTCGGTTTATAAGGTGTTGTTAGCTCCTTGTGAATGCCATTTTATTCACAAAAGAAATTAAATTCCTTGGACAAGAACTCGCTGTCTCTATCAGTGCGAAAGGTTTTGATGGACAGACTACTTTGTTTCTCAACCATGGCTTTAAATTGCTTGAATTTCTAAAATGTTTCTGATTTGCTTTCCAAAAAATAGACCCAACTCATGAGACTATAATCATGAATAAATAGTGGAAAATAACGACTACCACCAAAAGATGTAGTATGCATAGGTGGTCCACATAAATTAGCATGTATTAATTCAAGACATTTTGAAGCCCCCCAAGCCTTTCCAACAGGAAAATATTTTCTAGTTTGTTTTCCATAAATGCATCCTTCACATAATTCAATAGAATCAATTTTTGCTAGTCCAAGAACTATACCTTTGTCAATGAGTAATTTCAAGCCTTTTATGTTAAGGTGGCCATACCTCAGATGCCACAACTTTGAGTCATCCATTGCACTTGCAGCAAGGGCAAAAATTTTCATATTGAAAACATCCAGCGGACACATATTAGTTGGCATCATGGTAATGCGAACCTTTTTGCCTGACTTCTTGTTTGTAATGACAGATACATCGCCATCAAGTAAAAGAGAATATCCATCAGTCATCAGTTATCCAACACTAATCAAATTGTATCATAGATCAAGTACAAACTGAACATTATCCAACACTTTTACTTTGTCATAGCTAGTGTCGACAATCACCTTGCCTTTTCCTTCAACCTGCATCTCTTTTGTGTTGCCAAGTTGCACTTTCTTTATTTACTTCTCATTAAGCTCTTG
This sequence comes from Capsicum annuum, assembly GCF_002878395.1. Classification (NCBI taxonomy): domain Eukaryota; kingdom Viridiplantae; phylum Streptophyta; class Magnoliopsida; order Solanales; family Solanaceae; genus Capsicum; species Capsicum annuum. Next base: position 20,890,265 of record NC_061116.1, on the reverse strand, counting down.
GAACATAGATTTGGTGCCCATCATATGATTTGAACAACCACTATCTACAAACCATAATTCACTTGGCTTATTTTCTAGTCTTTATACCAGCAGTCAATCTTTTTATGCCCGTAGCGCTGACAGTGATGACATTGAATGCTATTTTTCTTGTTACCTTTCTCATTGGACTGCTTGTGCCCATCATTCCTTCCTCTGCCTCTTGTATAACCACGACCTCGACCACTGCGAAATCCTCTTCTTCCTCAGCCTCTGCTTGCTGGACCATTATTTTCTCTATAATTGGTTACTGCATCCTTTAACTGGAATGCCTTCTCTTCATTCTTTTCGGTAGATCTATTGAGTCTCACCTCATGAACTTGAAGAGATCCCATCAATTCATCAAAGGAAAATACTGAAAGATCCTTAGACTCTTCTATCGCAGCAACTACATGATCAAATTTTGGAGTCAAGCTTCGCAGTATCTTTTCCACAATGGTCTGGTTGGTAACTTTCTCGACATAGGATCACATTTTGCTTACAATTGCCACTAGTTTGGACAAAAAATCAGCAATAGATTCTCCACTTTTCATCATCAAGGTTTCAAAGACACGTCGAAGTGATTGGAGTCTTACCATAATGACCTTTGAATCACCTTGAAACTCCTTCTGTAGAATGGACCAAGCATGCTTTGATATGGTTGCTGCTGAAATCCATGAAAAAATACTATCATGGACAGCTTGCTAGATAAACACTTGCACCTTAGCATTTTTTTTCTTGTTATTTCGCAGTCTATCTCCTTCGTCGGGATCTGCAAACCCACTTTCTACCAAGTCCCAAAGATTTTGGGATTTGAGTATAGTTTTCATACGAATACTCCAACATTCGTAACTTTCTCCCATGAATATGGGAATGAGTGGTTGTGTCATACCCGAGGAATTGCTGCTACTTGCCATGGCTCTGATACCAAAGATGTTGGGAGAATAGACAGCAAGAACTTACAGAACAAAGGCTGAAAGTAAGAGGACTCAATATATGTTGAAACTCAGCTTTTCTGTATATTAAAAATAACTGAAGACAAGACTTTATATAGACTTACAAAACAACTAAGTCACTAAGTTAACAACTATCCACTAACTAAGCATACTGCAGCATGGCTACTAACAGTCCAAGAAAATAGGAAACTACTAACAAATTAAATTTGATTAGGGCACACATTGAATTAGTCTTCAATAAAAACGACTATAGTTACTCAAAACTAATAATAAAGGATAAATTAAGAATTTAGTGCTTAATCATTTCATAATTTTCTTCACTAAATAAATAACAACGGCCATAATTTTTAGAATAGATGACAAGTAAAAGTAGATAAAGAAAATATCTTTAAGGTGATAGTGACTAAGAACTTGATTTACTCTCCACACAAAAGATATACTCGATCAGTTTACTTTTCGTTGTTCACTTTGATTTTTGCATATTCCTTAACATAACGGTTGTATGAATATGTTATCACAATGCTCAAAAAATTGATGTACGATATTTTGGAAATAATTTGAAGCATAAGTAATTAACATTGAGTATAAAATGTGAAAGACTATTTGATTCTCCATTTTCATTTGTATTTTTGCTTGCTTTTTGTTGCTGTAAGTAGTTGTTTTTCTTTGGGCAAAAATGGCATTTATGTCACATAGCATTTATAACTTCATGTATAGAGGAGGATTCAGCCTTGTAGCTCTAGGTACACATATGCAGAGTATAATTTAAGTTTAAAATTCACAAAGATTGCAATAGTTGTTGGTTTGAACCCATTAAAAAAATTCTAACGAAACTCAGACACATAAAAACTTCCGAATTTCAACCCAGGCAGCAACCTACGACTTACTCCTCTCTTTCGGCGGCATGGTTGTAATTTAGTAATCTACATGGCTGCCACCATCTCTCCCCATCCTTTGGCTGTGGGAGAGCCTTCTCAAAATCTAAGTAACACATTTCTAATCGTAATCCTCAAGTTTCATATGCCACAAGTCTAAATCCTAAACCATTTGAGACATCTTTTTCCAAAACAAACCTAAAACCTATTGAAGTTATCCATGGCGTTTCCACGCTTATGTTTACAAAAAATGAACGACAAGAACTTGCTAAGAAGCAACGACTTCATCAACAGTGATGAAGCTCACCTCATGTGTGCCGGATTTGCCAACGTTAAGTACATTGCAATCGAAAGTTTTTGGCATCAAGGAACAGTGTTAGATCGGATTACTTGCTCCTAGACTATTACTTATTAGGGTTGATTAATATGACAACTTTGTAAATCTCTATTACAATAAGTCAGCTACTATACGCAGAAGAGAAAGGAGCATCAAATTAGGGGTTTTCAATTGATTAGTTTTAACCATAAGGAGGAAACAACCAAGGCAGTGGTTTGGATTTCTCTTCCAAATGCAAAAAAGTAGTTATCATCCATAACTTCGGCTGTTTGAAAACCCTTTTCCATCGATAAAGTCACCGTAGACACATAATTTTGTCCGCCCCAAAACTCAATCTCTACTAATTTACCTCTCCCTACCTATCCCTACCCCTACCTACCCTACCCCTACCTACTCGTACCCCCACCTAATCCTACCCACTAAATAGACAAATCCACGTGCATATTCCATTGGGGTCAACACAAAAACAATACAATATGCACAATACTCCATGGAAATTGAAGAGATATCAGCAGTAGATGATTCTCTCCACTAAAAAATTACACACTCCATTCTTTCCCTTTTCTCCCTCACTGGCACACACACCATTAATCATCTTCTTCCATTATTTAACAACAATACCACAGCAGCCATTTACAAGGATTTTCTCGATAAAAACAAAAAAATACACACTCCAAAAACTCACACACATCACGGATCCTCACCACCGAAAAACTCTCTCACACACACATATGCACATCAGGACACAGAGAAAATTGGGGAGTGAACAAAGGGAGGAAACACAGTGAAATAGAGCGGTTTGAGAGTGAATATCGAGAGAAAAAAAAGATTGATCAAAGAGAGAGACATAAAAGGAAGATAGATCGAGAGAGAAGGGGGAAAGAACGGACGACTCTTGACTATTTTCGGCGAGTTCTCGCCTGACTAGCCACTGGAACGCACCTCTATTGCTGCTGTTACTGTTCCAGGGAAACCTGCTGGAATACGACGACAGCCGCGCCATTCTTCCCAAGAATTAGCTCCGAACCATATTCCGGGGATTTCCGTGGTTGATATCGATTTGGTTTTGTTCGAAGTCGGGTTAATCTAAGGTTCCAAAACTGCCAAGCTCTTCTGTTTAATTGAAATAAAAGCGCCATAAAGGTCTATTATTCATATCATTCTCGATTAATTTCTAATTGTTTGATATTTTACGTGTTAAATTCATAACGTGTGGATTTTGTTTTGTTGATTTTGATATATTTTGGATCACTGTGAATGATCGTTGATATCAATTGGTTGATTCTTTGTCGAAAATGGTTAATCATGTGGTTGAAAATTGATTTGGGGTGAGAATTGAAAATTTGATAAAATTGGTGAATTTTAGTTAGTTTGATTCATCGGTTGTTTGACTTGAAATGAATATTTATTGGATTCAACAATGTCATGTTTAGGCCGACAATGGATTGGCAAATGGTAGGCTTGGGTAGGTAAATTTAGAATTTGGGGATTGTGAAATGTCTGAATATTTGTTGAATGATTTTGTTTACCGTATTTCTATCAAATGTATTTATTTACCGTGGAATGCCTCGAAGTCATGTGTATATATACATTATCGGGGAATGTCCTGCGATACTTTGTATTTGAAAGATCGTTCGTGATCAAGGCCCGAGGCTTCGGGTGGAGCATAGTTTAGGATTAGTGTAGGTTAACATAGGTTTATATTTTAGTACATTTTTATTTTGGGTCTGTAATAATTGGACTGAAACACTATATTTTTGGACTTATTTTGTTTTGTTTGTTTGATTGATTGTTTTATGTGTTTTATGTGGTTTATATATTTGTAGTGTCAAATTAGCCGATATGCTCCACCAAGCGACCATGATCGAACCACAAGATCGAGAGGTACCTAACACCTTTCCCTTGGTCAACAGAATTCCTTTATCAAAATCTTTGTTCACGGGTCAGTTTATAGAGTTAAACCATTTTGAGAAAGGATTTTCAAATGTGACTTGGTACACCCGATTTATGACAAGTGGTAACTCTGAGTTTAATTGTAAAAGAAATCTTTTTCGAAACAACTTAACTTTTTGTCACTTAATAATGAAACCCCTTTCCAAACTTAAAATTATCTTTTTGGTAAAAGGGGGTGTGACAGTTTGGTGAATCTGCTTGGGATTTTTTAGAATTCGAGCTTATTATTTGGAGTTTTATGGCTTAGTTTGACATTATGAGTGTATAAACATTGTTGGTGTTGTCATTTGTATTTGTTTTATCATTTTTGAGTGCTACGTGCTCTTTGTTTATAGTTTATCATATGTGTTACTGCTTTATATCTGACATCATGTGTATAACCTGAGTAATTCTTTCTACAACAAGTCCGTAGTACACGTGTGTACACGACCTCTAGTCGAGTCACCCTTTTATTAGAAGTGGGAGCCGTTCGGTTATATGGAGTAGGTGAAAGTCATCGCAGCTACTATCGACCATACGCTCCTTCGAACAGCCTTGTTAGTGAACCCCAGCCAAGGTCAGTCTTTAGGTCATGCTTATTTACATCATATTGAGACCTAACGGGACCCACCTGGTCCTTTGTAGAAAACTCACCTCTAAAGCATCCATATGTCCTAAATGTTGTATCTTTAAGGGTAACATAGTCATTTGGAGGACTGATTTGAGAAAATCATGTGTTATAAGTAAGGTGTGTAGGCGAGGAAAAACCAAAAAAGAAAAAGAAAAGTGAGTCGAAAAGAAAAAAAAAGGGTGTTTCGTAGTTTATTTTTAGAGTTCTTTATTGATTTTGTTCTTCACAACCCAAAAAATCAAAAGGATTTTTACCTTTTGCACTCATTTTCTCCAAAAAAAAAAATATTAAAAAGATTTTTCTTTTGTTTATTTAGTAATCATTTACAATTCAAAAACTTCAAAAATATTTTTTTTAATAGGAGTTTTCTTTTTATAAAAGAAAATTCAAAGAACGATAGTAGTTGTGTCCATTTCATAAAATAAAAATACCAAAAAGATTTTTCTTTCATAGTTGTTGGTGTCAATTTTATATGAAGTGTCTAATTAAAAATCCAAAAAAAATTTCTTGACGTTTTTCTTTGTCTGTCTTGGTCGTGTCTCTCAAGTTGTGGTTCAGTTGGTTATTTAACCTATAATTGTCTAATATGGACGAACTACGCGCCCCTGATTCTCCTCTCCCAGGAGTGAGAGACGTAGGCAACCTATTGTGGGTTCAGAAATCTTATTTAAAAGAAAAATCCAGAAAGATTTTCTTCACTCTTTACTTAGAGTAGATGTTTTAAAAGAAAACCACAAAAAGATTTTTCTTTAATAGCTTCAAGTTTCATTATCGTATGAAATTAATAATCAAAAACCCAAAAGAAAATTTCTTTGGTAATCATAGGTTTCATTTTATATAGAAATTTGAAAAATTCTCAAAGATTTTCATCAATTCTTTTGACAATTTGTCATTTCCTTTTCTTCTTAAAGTTTCAAGAAAAATAAAAAGAGAGTTAATTGGTCGTTTTGTGGCCAAACTTCATGAACTACGCATACTTGATTCTTCTCTCTTGGGAATGAGATATGTAAGCGCCCTTCTCGGGTTCAACGATCTTTTCAAAAAAAGGAAAAAAAGTTTTAAAAAAGTGTAGAACTCTAACACATTTGATATCTTTTGTTCAGTTAGTGTAAGGTGGTTGGTTTGTGGCATCCTAGCTGGTCCTCCATATCACACCAAATCTAAGGAAAGGTTAGTTGTGTCCAACAAAGATATAGAGAGTGACATCATGGATCAAAAAAAAAGTCAGGAAAATGAGAGTTTAAAGGAAGAAATTATGAGTTTGAGGCAACAAATGATGGAAATATATCGAGTGTGGGCTAGTTGGTTGCCTCCTCCTCCATTCCCCACTACTGATCGTGCAAATACCTTGAATTTTCTATCATAATTGCAAAACCAGTTTCCTACTATTGTTGATGCACCACAGCATGCCTCAAATCCATTCCAATCCAAAAGTGTCCCAATGCTTCCGTCACTCATTTTCTAGCCCTTCAGTATAAATCTACCACATTGACAGCACCATATATTGTCTGTGATTTTGTTGCTCAACCTTCTATTGAGGCTTCTACTTTGGCTGTCAATCCAACGATTGTGCTTCTCCAGGCCGCTAGTAAATACATGTTCAATACTCTTGATGATCATTGCTATATTCTTAAGCCTACATCAATGTTAATTGGACCACCAAAATTTCTTAACAAGAAGCCTAGGGATAATTTTACACCAATTGACAAGTCGTATGCCAGTTTATTCTAGAAATGAAAAGAGTTGGGCATGATCACTCCTCTCCTTTAGTATACTCCTGACCCGTATTCAAGAAATTTTGATCCTCATGTATGATGTACATATTATTCTGATGATCAGGGTCGCAGTATTGAGGATTGTCATGCTTTGAATAGAGAAATAAAAAGGATGATTCAAGAAGAATTGATCGTAGTGCAAAACATTAGCTCTAAGAGTGTCACACAGAGTCCTCCCTTCTAGGCCCGATGTTTTATACAAGTCAAACAATGAAAAGAGATAGGAGTCTAAGGATAATTTCACATCAATTGGAGAATCATATGCCATTTTATTTTAGAGATTAGTATAGGGGGGCGTGATCAATCCTCTCCTTGGGCATAATATTAATTATTATTCAAGAAATTTTGATCCTAATGTACGATGTGCGTATCATTTTGATGCTCAGGGTCATAGTATTAAAGATTGTCGAAATTTGAAAAGAGAAATTAAAAAAAATGATTCAAAATAGATCAATTATGGTGTAGAACATTGGCAGTGAGGAAAACTCTAGTCATGCTGATATGTAAACCAGTGGCTAAGATGTCAAGCTCAACAATTGAAAAGTCACTCCTCAACTTTCTAGGATGGATGTTTGGTAGTTTGTTTTGTCTTCTTTTCTATTTTATGAATTATTTTAGGGATGTAGTTCGGGATCTATCTTGTTTTGTCCCTTTGTCGGTTATGTTCAAACCCTTCTATCTTTTATTTCAACTAAATGGAGTATCCCTTTTTCTGTTGTGTTTTAAATATGTGTTTTTTGTTTGTTTTCTTTACACAATACATTTTATGTTGGTTCTAATGAGATGACATGAGTGCGGAATTTCAGCTAGATTTTAAAGTCTAGTTTTAAGCATGAGCATTGAATCAGAGGGCTAAAGTTGAAAAAAAAACTGAAAAAATAGGTACAGTGCTAAGACATTTGGTGATAAGTTGAAGTTTTTTCTATAATTAAGGCAATTATTTTGAGAATCACAAGAATAACTTGGTCATCAACTTAAAGACATATCTCAATTAGGTCAAATAGGGGATGCGCTATCCTATATCAAGAGGAACAGAAAGATTAGCTCCATGAAATCAGGAGTCATTCAATGTGAGGAATGTACAACAAAAGTGGAGTTGTATGCTGAACAAGCGCAGAAAAAGCAGTGATGCACAAGCTCAGTTAAAGTTATTGCTATAAAAAATGTCACAAATAATCTTCATCTTTCATTTTCATAGTGTATGCTTTATACTTGCAATTTTAAGGATTGATATGACAAAGGCATTTTATTCTGCTATCCAAACATTGTGTCATCCTTTGTTCACCCAGTTTGATCATTAGTTCTATTTTCTTTCATGCCCCTCTTTTGGAATCAAGATGAAACCAACAAAGCTCAAAAGAATAGTGTCGAGCAAAATAATAGTCAGAAAAATTTCAAATAAAAAAAGAAAGAAAATAGGTCCAAGAAAAAAGAAAAAGCAAAGAGAGAAGAGTGTCAAGAAAAATAGAGTCAGAAAAGGTCTCAAAGAGAAAAAGAGTCAACAAAAGAAAAAAGAAATCAGAATCAAGCAGAATTGTCAGAACTACATGATTCTCCTCTCTTGGGGGTGAGATACGTAGGATGCCCTACTTCGGGTTCGGTCCAACCAAATAAATAATTTAGAAGTGCCCAGTCAAAAAAAATTGGGGCATGAGTTAATCCTTATCGTTTGAGTCAATTCCAAAAGATGTAAGTTCTACCCCACATCAAGTGTTCGTTTGGGCCTCATGCCATCCTTTCTTTCTAACCATATCCAAAAGTCAAGTTATAACCAAAGAAAGCCCTTCAAATAAATCTTTGAAAATGTTAAGGCTAAGCATTCAATGGATGTAATGATGCATTTAGGTACTACTTATCTTCTGCAGCATAAAGAACCAGGAGAGAAATGAAATTAAGAGAGTTTTATTGGTCAAAACCCTCAAGGTCATCATAAGGCGATGGTATGCTAAGAGAAATAAAAATGAGAGAGTCTTATTGGTGAAAACACTTACGGACACCATAATATGATGGTAAGCTAAGAGAAATGAAAATGAAGGTCTCATTGGTGAAAATCCCCATAGACGCTAGGATTGAGAGAAATGAAAATAAGGGAATCTTATTACCTTAGGGAAATGATGAGCTGAGAGAAACAAAATGAGAAAGGTCTATTGGCAAAAACCCTTCAAGGTGTCACGAGCCAAATGAGGTCTATAAGTGAAATTGACCTAAGGAAGCAACTTAATTTTAGGATCATTAATTCAACAATAATTGGTGGAAAGTTCTGATTAAAAGATCAGGCAGCTTATTCCAAAATGCATGGCATAATCACTAGAATTGATTGTCATTTTAGATAATTTTTTCTTTTCTTTATTTTCAAAAAGGATCAAACATTGTCTTTTTTTCCTTCTTTATATCTCTATTTTTGTTCTTTTAAGTTTTCCTTTATAACATAAAATTATTTTTTCTCATGTCTTTGAGTCAAGTCCATGTCGAAACAAGTAAGGATTTCAAAACTAGTTACCAACTTCTTTAATTGCACAAAACAAGACAGAAAAGGCCAGTACATGAAAGAAACATGATCGTAAACCTAAACAAGGCATGCAGAAAGTATTGTCAACAAGAAAGTTTGAGGGATTTGTGGAAATACCAAGGTTCAAGGAATTTTTCTAAAAAATAGTAGAACCGAAATATGGTGTTTGTTTTAGAATCACTCATAATAACCTAAGTTTGGATCAATGGTGCAACAAGGTAGTAATGTGCCATTAGTTGGAAGCATGATTAAAATTCAGAAGTGTAAGAGCAATCGCCTTAAAAGCAAAAGCCGCAATCCAATCACCATGTTCAAACTCACAAGTTTACTTTGTATGAAACAGAAGCAGTTGCTACCTTCTAATCAGAGGCTTCAAAGTGTAAATATCCAGAGGTGCAATTTCTTATTTGTACAAATGCAATAGCAGTGTTGTTGTACAGGTTTGGTAATAACGATCATGGTAAAACTCCACATCTTGTACCCCAAAGAGGCACATTCTCTAATTTGGGTCTTTCTTGTCTCATGGATTGGAGGTCAACTTCCTAATTTGAACTTGTAATTCTAAAAGATGCACTTTAGTATGAACCTTTCACTTTGACTCATAAGAGAGGGGCTTGTTGGTCACAGACATTTAACTGTACCCTGAAAAGGTGCATTTGTTGATCATAGTCTTGATTCATTTTTGCATTATGCATTGTTGCAAGTAGTTGTGATTGGGTTTGACACCCGCAAAATCTTTTGATGATAAACTGGGGCAAAAAGAAAAGTTAATTCCTGTTATTAGGAACTTCACTTCAAGACCTTCCTGGAAAATGGAAATTTATTTTATGTTTAGAACCTTCCTGGAAAATGAGAATTTATTTTATGATCAGGACCCTACTGGAAAATGGAAATTTACTTTATGTTCAGGACCCTCCTGAAAAAATAGGAATTTACTTTATATTCAAGACCAACATGGAAAATGGGAATTTATTTTATGTTCAGGTCCCTCCTGGAAAATGGGAATCTACTATGTTCAGGACCCTCCTGGAAAATGAGAATCTACTATTTTCAGGACCCTCCTGGAAAATGAAAATTTATAATATACTCAGGACCCTCCTGGAAAATAGGAATTTACATTATGTTCAAGACCCTCCTTGAAAATAGGAATTTGCTTTATGTTAAGGACCCTCCTGTGAAATGGGAATTTACTTTATGTTCAGGATCCTCCTAGGAAATGGAAATTTACTTTATGTTCAGGCCCTTCCTGAGAAATGGGAATTCACTTTATGTTTAGGACCCTCCTGAAAAATGGGAATTTACTTTATGTTTCAGGACCTTTCTAAAAAATGAAAATTTACTTTATGTTTAGGAACAACCTAGAAAATGGAAATTTACTTTATGTTCAGGAACCTCAGGGAAAATGAGAATCTACTATGTTCAGGACCTTCCTGAAAAATGAGAATTTATATTATATTCAGGACCCTCCAGGAAAATGGGAATTTACTTTATGTTCAGGTCCCTCCTAGAAGATAGAAATTTACTTTATGTTCAGGACCCTCTTGGAAAATGGATATTTACTTTATGTTCAGGACCCTCCTGAAAATGGGAATTTACTTTATATTCAGGACCCTTCTGAAAAATGGAAATATACTATGTTCAGGATCCTCCTGGTAAATGGGAATTGACTTTATGTTCAGGACTCTCCTGGAAAATGAGAGTTTACTTTATGTTCAGGAACCTCATAGAAAATGGGAATATACTATGTTCAGGATCCTCCTGATAAATGGGAATTTACTTTATGTTCAGGACCCTCCTAGAAAAGGGAAATTAACTCTATCTTCAGGACCCTCCTTGAAAATGGAAATTTACTCTATGTTCAGGACCCTCCAGGAAAATGGAAATCTACTATGTTCAGGACCCTCCTGGAAAATGGAAATTTACTTTATGTTCAGGACTCTCCTGGAAAATAGAAATTTACTTTATATTTAGGTCCCTCCCGAAAAATGAGAATTTACTTTATGTTCAGGACCCTCCCGTAAAATAAAAATTTACTTTATATTTAGGTCCCTCCCGGAAAATGAGAATTTATTTTATGTTCAGGACCCTCCCGAAAAATAGAAATTTATTTTATGTCCAGGACTCTCCTAAAAAATGGAAATTTACTTTATGTTCAGGACACATGGGACATTACTTTATGTTCAGGACCCTTCTAGAAAAGGGAATATTACTTTCAGAGAAACGAAATCTTTCTTTACCATAATCCTTGTTAGGGATAATTTTTGTTCTAGTTTTGATTTTAATTTCAGGAATCCGCCATAAGAACAGGGTGATGAAATTGAAAGTCAGGAGCGCGCCTGAAGAATTGGGTGATGAAATTAAAAGTTAGGAGCCTTCCTTAATAACAGGGGGATGACATGTCAAGTGAGGAGCCCGCCTGAAGAATAGGGTGATGAAATTGAAAGTCAGGAGCTCGCCTGAAGAACAGGGTGAAAAAATTGAAATTTAAGCAACAAGGTTAAGAGATTGAAAGTTAAGCAACAAGGTGATGAAACTGAAAGTCGGGAACTCGCCTGAAGAATAGGATAAGAATTTTAAATTCATGTTCAAGTTCAGAAGTGCAACCAGCAGAATATGGTCAATTTTGAGTTCATCTCCAACACCAAATTTTGTATGGAGAAAGAATTTATTTTCAAGTTCAATCAAAAGAATCACTTTTGAAAGCATCGGAGACCCAAAACAAGAATCAAGAGATGTTGCATAGAAAGAATTTTTGTAATGTGGTATATCTTTTAACTTGTAATTTTTATCTTTGATGCAATAGCAGAGCCGCAGACCAAAACCTTGATAGGACCTCGCTCGACTCTCCAACTCGGTATTGTCCTCCTCTTTCCAATCCTTTGAGATACCTATGACCTGACTCTCACATAACTTGAGACAGGTAGATTTCCAAAAATCAAAAACTCGATTGCCTTTCTCTCTTTTATTTCTTTATTTTGAATAATGCTTAGGGCAAAATTCTGTCTTGTTGTCTACTTCTCTATCTAAAAACACTTTGTGTGTACATTCAAACGAGGCACGTTGTAGACAAGTAATTTTATCTGCCCTAAAAATTAATTTCTACTAATTTCTCTCCCTACCTATCCCCTACCCCTACCCCCACCTACCCCTACCCTTACCTAATCCTACCCACTAAACAGACAAACCCACACGTACACTCTATTAAGGTCAACACAAAAACAATACAATATACATAATACTCTATGGAAATTAAAGATATATCATCAACAAATGATTCTCCTCACTACAAATTACACACTCCATTCTTTCTATTATCTCCCTCACTGGCACACACACCATTACTCATCTTCTTCGATTCATTAACAACCAAAACAAAGAAGATATTTACAAGGGTCTTCTCTAGAAAAAACAACAAAATACACACTCTAAAAACTCACACACATCACGAATCCTCACCAATAAAAAACTCTCACGCACACACATACGCACATAAGGACAGAGAAAATCAGGGAGTGAACAATGGGAGGAAAAATAGTGAAACAAAGAGGTTTGAGAGTGAATATCGATAAAAAGAAAAGAGTGATCGGAGAGAGAGATGAGAAAGAAAGAGAGTTCTAGAGAGAAGGGGGAAAGGACGAACGACGCGTGACTATTTTCGGCGAGTTCTCGCCGGACTAGCCACTGGAACGTACCTCTATTGCTATTGTTATTGTTCCAGAAAACCTGCCGAAATATGATGAAAACTGCACTATTCTTCCCAAGAATTGAGTTCGAACCATATTTTGGGGATTTTCGTGGTTGATATCGAGTTGGTTTTGTTCGAAGTTGGGTTAATCCTAGGTTCTGAATTCGCTAAGATCTTCTATTTAATCGAAATAAAAGTTCCATTAAGGTCTATTATTCATCTCATTCTCGATTAATTTCTAATTGTTTGATATTTTGCGAGATAAATTCATGACGTGTGGATTTTTATTTGTTGATTTTGATATATTTTGGATCACTATGAATGATCGTTGATATCAATTGGTTGTTTCTTTCTCGAAAATGGTTAATCATGTGGTTCAAAGTAGATTTGGGGGTGAGAATTGAAAATTTGATAAAATTGGTGAATTTTGGTTACTTTGATTATTTGGTTGTTTGACTTGAAATGAACATTAATCAGATTCGACAATATCATGTTTTGATGGACAATTGATAGAAAAATGGTAGGCTTGGGTAGGAAAATTTAGAATTTGGGGATTGTGAAATGTCTGAATAGTTGTTGAATGGTTTTGTTTACCGTATTTCTATCAAATGTATTTATTTGCCGAGGAATGCCCCAAAATTTTGTGTATATATTCATTACCGGGGAATCCCCCGCGATATTTTTTATTCGAAAGACCGTTGTGCCATTAAGGGTGGAGTGTAGTTTAAGATTAGTGTAGGTTTGCTTAGGTTTATATTTCAGTACCTTTTTATTTTGGATCTGTAATAATTGGACTAAACACTATATTTTTGAACTTGTTTTGTTTTGTTTTGTTTGTCTGTTTGATTGTTTTATGTGGTTTATACATTTGTATTGTCAAATTAGTCGATATGCTCCACCAAGAGACCGTGATCAAGCCACGGGATCTAGAGGTGCCTAACACATTCCCCTCGGTGAACAGAATTACTTAACCAAAATCTCTGTTCGTGGGTCAGTTTATAGAGTCAAACCATTTTGAGAAAGGATTTTCAAAGGTGACTTGGTTACCTGATTTATGCCAAGTGGCGACTCTGAGTTTAATTGTAAAAAAAATCCTTTTCGAAACAACTTTACTTTTTGTCACTTAATAATAAAACCCTTTTGCAAACTCAAAATTATCTTTTTGGTAAAACGGGGTGGGACAGCCACACAAGCATGACCTAGTACAATAAGGGTGATGCTAATTCTTGATTTATGGACATATTTCCTAATAGGTTGAGGCTTCAAATTGTGTGGACATAAAGTCTAGTAAAATAGTTGAGGAATTTCAAGATTTTGTCTATGATTAACTTACAATCATATTGCAGCCAATGCAAACATGTAAGACATGATGACAATAAGTGTCGCTTTCCACAAAGAAAATATGGACAAGATTCAAGAAAATCCATAGGTAGTTGATGGAATCTCGGTTGAAAAACTTCAAGGTGATGCTAGAGATTATTTGAATATGTCGTGATTCGAGTCGAGGCCCTGGCCGCGACGAGCATCCCAAACCATTAAGGCCCGAACGCCCTCCTCTATCTGGCAATCATACACATCTTCATATACTATGAAGGAAAAATAGGAAATAAAAATATACGGAATCATGGTCAACTTTTATTTCAAACTGCTCAACACTGAAATGAGTTCATAAAGATGAACAACATCTAACACTAGTATGAGAAATCTCTACTGACTGAAAATAACCTTTGTCTGAAGACTGGAACAAGGCCCCCAGTCGAACCATTAATCAAAATAAAATAAAAATGACTTATACATTAGGCCTTCCAGAATAAGGGAGTCTCACCAACTGCCAATCTCTGACCAATCAATCTACGACTTAGCGGGACCCTAATATTGTATCTCAGATCCTAAAATATAAGTGGCCAATACAGATGTATTGGTATGTGAGACAACCCAAAATAGTATATTTTAAATACAAAATAAATGAGTGCATTTCATAAAAGAATGATCATAATATGTAAGTAAAGCACATGGGCATACTTTAATGTACCCCAAAACAATTCCTTGAAACCATAACTTACTCTCTGTTATTCTTCTAATTTAGTCAATACACCCTACAAATTCAAAATTCCATGTTCTATGTGGAACACTCCCTTGACTCGACGACCAAGCCTCCAATCCAAATAACTGCTAGTATTGGAGTGGTGATACCCACCATGTGAGCACACCGCAGGAAATCCCCAATGTGAGACGTCCTAAAAATGTCCTCTCATGTAGGATCATATATCATAAGTTCCGTATCGGCAACTACGATTTCCGGCAATGAGCCCTTGCACTCAAACGTCTTCTTCGGGTAACCTACTAGCTCTCTTAAACCAAACTTTTAGTTCTTTAAAGAAAACACATTCATACTTTCCAAACATTCAACACTATCTTGTTAAGGGCATGGAATCATCCGGTATCATCGTACACTGACTTGCAAGTCAATTAAAACACATCATATCAATCTGTAGCCTTTTTCACGTGTCATCATGCTAATAACCACCCAAAATTTTAAACATCTAGCGAGGGAAAATCATGCAACAGGTTTTCATATTGAGCTTACATCAAAACATTCCCCTTGACCATAATTTGGTCATGTTATGTTTATATTTATCAAACCCATAGAGTTTTAAATTTTAACACAATACATGCTTTTTATTCAAAAAACCCCACTCAACTTGTAACAAACCATATCATACCATAATCATTGATAAAGGATTCACTAACAAACTTTCTTTGAGAAAAATAATACATTTAACTGATCCACAAGACTTAAAAATCAGAGACATCATAAAGGAGAGGGAGTTAGATCATTCATGCTTTCAATAAACTTTACAAAACAGACAAAATCATACATTTATAGTTATAGTTTGATTCCCATGGATAGTGGTTCAAGAAAACATGTATTTTCTTCAAAAAGATCCCATGATGCTTACTTTTCGAAACGATATCAAACACTTCATTACAAAACATAATTGTGATTTTTAAATTTTGATTAGTCATTAAAACTTACGCCCATGGCTTTTTAGATTAGTCCCACATACCTTAGGTTATAAGATTTGAAAGATGGAACCTGAATCTTGATCAGTTTTCTTGAAATCTTGAACTTAAGGATTGGTTCTTGATTTTCTTGTTCTTGGAGGAAACTCTAGTTTGATCTTGTTTTGATAGTGAAGAGAGTATTTTTAATGTTGTATAAATGATAATGAATGATTAATAATGATTAAGGTGTTATTTAATCCATGTGAAAAGTTCCTTTTTTGAGTGAGGAAAGATCAAAATGCCCCTAAGAAAATCAAAAAAGTCACAGAATTACATCAGTTGACGACCAAGGTTGATGGGCCGTCATTCAGGTGATAGGCCGTCACCTAGGTCGTCTCTTTGGGGCTGTTTTTTACCACTCACTGCCTTAGGCTGATGACTAGGGCTGATGGGCCATCACCAGATGACAGGTCATCAGCTTCGTCGTCACACTTTTGTAAACAGATACTTCGAAGTAAAATGAGTATAAATTTCTACTTCGATATCAGATTAAGGTAAAACTTGTTGTGTTTGAAACAAGACTCAATGACCTTTCATTTGACATATGGTAGGTCCTCTAATTCATTAAATACAAGAAGTTATGCTTGATGGAATTTGATCCAAGTTTAGACGTTCACCAAAACTTAATCGATAGAAGAGTTTCCAACTCCTCTTTGAGTTCAGGGATTTTTGTTACCTCAATCCCTATTCAAAGGTATTAACACACTATATAATTGATAATTAAACATATAGTAACAAAGAATCATTGGGTTCAGTTCTATACACGTAGAAAGGACGGTTCAAACTTTAGCCTAAAAGTGCGGGGTGTTACATTATCTCCCATTTGGGATCATTCGTCCCCGAATGATGGCTAGGGATTTTTTAAAACTCTAAAAGTGTAGAATAAAGAACGTAATATCGTATAGAAAATTTTTCCTCAACAAACTATGTGAAGGCATCCAACGAGCTTTATGATAACCCCTAGGGAAAGGTGTAAGTACGAAACATGAGATAACAAAACTTGATGTCGACATAATCTTGGCATGTGTTTTATGGCACATGATCAAAACATTGTAAGACATCAATTTTTCTAAAAATCCCCGGCTTGATTAAGATTGGTACAAGACATAAGATGAGATTCTTGCGGGACATAAGAATAGAAACATTCTTCATCTTATGAGATACAACTAAAAGACTTAAACTTAGAGACACTACTTGTCTACGCCCTTAACAATAAATTAAATGCCTCATAATTTCAAACTTACAACTCTCCCAATACACATCTAACGATAGGAGTTTGCGTCCCACTGAATAATACTCCTATATTGAAGCCTAACTCGGAGAAAAGAGATGCGAGTTTAAGCAATGAGACTCTGTATTCTACATCCACTTATAAAGATTTACTTCACCTTATCACTATGTCAAACACACTCAAGTTTTAAATCAAGGAGAACAAACCGTACAATGCATTGGTTTGTAATTTCAACAATCAAAACATTCAATCCTAATCATTACTACACCCACTACATGGATCTCTCCACAAAGAACAGCCAATTCAATCATTCTCACTAAGGTTTTCGCCACATAACCCCTTCTTAACAATATCACGTAACGAAAGTTCATCTCTTTCTTCCCTTTTCTCCTATAGCCTTAGCTCAAGAAATTACATCAAAATTTTCATCTTCAAGAAAATCTACTCCCCCACCTAACACACTACTATGCTTCCACAACCACCATCATACTAACATACGGAGGGTCATTAAGGGACCGAGCATAAGCATAATAAATGGAAGTAACACTTGTCACACCACAACTTATACTTATTGTACTACTCAAGGAGCTACATAAGGTAAACATAGGATAGAATAGACACGAAGTGCTTCATATAGCAAGTGTCGGGATCATATGTAAGGAGTCGTTTGGCATAAACACAACACTATGTGATTTCATTGGACAGACCACAGTGCGAAACATGGGTGCACATATCATGAGGTATATGGCAGTTAACAATTAAGACAAGGATTGCCACTTGACGCAATAGATCCTCATTTAAAGAATTAAAATTTTCCATGAGTTAGCATAAACTTTAGCACTTTGGCTAATCCTGACATAAAATGATTCAGTGACATATAGGAACATAATTATTCTTAGAAAAAGGCATGTCATAGATCGGGATCATGAGCAAAATAACATAGAGCTTAGATATTTGGAATATTGGAGCACTGAGAGACATTATTGCTTCTTGTTTGGAGGTGGAAACATGACGTGAGTTACGTAGTGAGCTCAAACCTTAGGCATAGGCAAGACATGAATACATAAGAATTTGGTAAATGTCCATTCAAATTGAAGTAGGAGGAGGTTGCTTGAATAAGAATTGATTTATCATGATTCTTACTAGAAACTTGACACCACAAGAAAATTCAGGAACTACTTTAATCCATCATCTCCCCCTTAGACTAAAGTCACACCCCTAAACTTGCAGACATAACCTCACATCAAAATATGTAGCCACAGCTCTCAACAAAATGAGACAAAACCATAAACTTAAAATCTAAACTCTCCCTGATGAACTATACTCTGAAGGCCTCTCTTTCCAAAAAATGCTACTCTTAACTTTTGCTAACCTCTATAGCCATCACTCTACAACTCCCACTCTCATGAGTGTACGCACCCTCACTCCTTATCACAAAGGGGTATCAATATTCACATGAACACAAACTCCCCTTAATAATTGTATAAAGATACTAAATTCTTTCTAGAACCTCCCCTTTCCTGGGAGACTATATCGTAATTTCCATCAACCCCCAAGGTCATTAACTTACGACTACCATCCTCATAGGCATAGACACCCATGCTGCTAATCACTTAACACTCCATATTCAATTCTTTAGAATGCTAGCTTTACATCTCTAGTCACACAACTTACAACTTAACAAAGCTTGCAAAACTATACAAAAGCCACATATTTCCTACCTATATTTTCTCAATTCCACTATAATGAACGCCAAACAACAACTCCTAACTATTCCCCAGACGTCTCCATACTTAAAATTTTAATAACATAGACTAGGTACACCAAACACTTATACGAATAAAACTTTATCTGACAACCTGTTACGTGGGGTTCAACTTATTCCTTTATACTCATGTTCTTATCCGCTTAATGAATCAACCACAATCGTTGTACTAACACTAATCCCATGCATATAAATATATCATAATTGTCCACTCCTTTTTCTACCAATTTTCAACCTAGGGTATTGCACACCTCCCATCAAGCCTACAAGTTCGTTCCCTCAAAATATACATCATTAGTCTTAAGCTACTATTCTTATCACCATATTTCACTTCTAAGTTCAAGCCTATTGTCTAACGACACCAATCATATGGAGCATGACATATACTATACTAACCAATCGAATAGAAATATCAACCTAAATCTCATATTTCATTTAACTATGGCTCATAAGTTTATCCTCTCCACGACATCATTTCTACCCATCAAAATCTTCTATATACCTCCTCCCATGTAGTACTAATTTAAAACTACTAGAGAAAAGAAAATTAAGGGACTAAAGTCACATAATAGGAATAGTCGATCTAAATCTTATATTATAACCTATTACGATCTTATCTACTTATTCCACTCCCTCATATCATATTTACTTACCACGCATACATCACCTCCACCTTTAAAATTCCATGTACAATAATGAATTTCTACCGATAACTTATTGACTAATCTACACCTTTCCATTCACAGCCTATGAACAATTTCTACAACCACCATAACTATTTATTCTGTGACCCTTCCCTATTTTGAATAAATAATAATCATATCTTGTCACTTCTGTCACAGACTACCATAAAATTTAAAAATATTGCAACCATAGTAGTCTATCACTATAAAATGGTAAAACACCTCTTAATTAATGTTTATACAACTAAAACTATTTGTTTACATAAAAGTCACCCCCACTCTTACTTCCAACCTTGTGACTTCATATCACCAACTTCTTGGCCCATCTCACTACCAATAGGTCATGACACTTTAACATATACTGCTACATGGGTGGAAATACTGTTCCAACATTCTACTATATATCATTACCCTTATACATGATATATACAATATGAATTTTATAAAAAGAGACTAGATACACTCTGTACCTCAGGATGAAAAGCACGATTTCATCAAGATAAAGGTATACACTCGAATCAATGCACCTTGAAGAACTAATGGACTCCTCTTAAGTCCTTGTGCTATATAATAACATTTATGGATAACTCAATCGGAAAAAAACCACCACACTGTGGGAGCTAGACTCTTAGACTTGTATCACCTCGACAATGAGGCATGACCCATGAAATAAGAACAAGGAAAGAATTTTGGATACCGTTCTGATGGATGATGCTATAGCTCGAACTAGAGTGTGAAAGAATAAGAAACAACTCCTAAATGCCCGATAGCCTCCTGATTAAAATTCTAGTGCACAACACACCCATAAGCAAGACTCTACTAGACATGATTTCGTAGACACCCTGGGACCATGAACCGTGCTCTGATTCTAATTTTATCATGACCCGAGCCGAGGCTCTAGCTGCGATGGGCATCCCAAACTGTGAAGGCCTGAGCACCTTCTTCTATCTGGAAATCATACACACATTCATATAATATAAAGGAAAATGCTTAATGAGAACAATACAGAATCATGGTCAACTTTTATTTCAAACTGCTTAACACTGAAATGAGTTCATAATGATCAACAATATCTAACACTAGTCTGCGAAATATCTACTGACTAAAAATAACCTCTGTTTGAAGACTGGGACAAGGCCCTCAGTCGGACCATAAATAAAAAAAATGACTTATACATTAGGACTTTCAGAATAAGGGAGGCTCACCAACTACCAATCTCTGACCAATCAATCTATGGCTTAGCGGGACACTAAATTATGTCTTAGATGTTGATATATAGGGGGTCAATACAGATGTACTAGTATGTGAAAAAACTTAAAAGAGCATGTTTTTAATACACAATAGGTGAGATCATTTCAAAAAATAATGATCATAGTACGTAAGTAAAGCACATGGCCATACTTTAACGAACCCCAAAAGAATTCCTTGAAACAATGACTCACTCTCTGTTATTCTTCTAAGATAGTTGGTATACCCTAAAAATTCAAAATTCTATGGGCTATGTGGAACCCACCCTTGACTCGGCCGCCAAGCCTCCAATCAAAGTAGCCACCAGAATTGGAGTGGTGATACCCCCCATGTGAGAACACCGCAGAAAATTCCACCATGTGAGATGTCCTAAATATGTCCTTTCATGTACGATCGTATATCATAAGTCCTGCATCAGCAACTACAGTTTCCGGCGATGAGCTCTTGCACTCAAACACCCTCTTTGGGTAACCTACTAGCTCTCTTAAGCCCAAATTTTAGTTCTTTAAAGAAAACAAATTCATACTTTCCAAATATTAAACACTATCTTTTAAGGGAATATAATTATCAGGTATCGTCATACCCTGACTTACAAGTCAATCAAAACACATCATATCAATCTGCAACCCTTTTCACATGTTATCATGCTAATGACCACCCTAAATTTTAAACATCTAGTGGGGAAAATCATGCAACAGGTTTTCATATTGAGCTTATATCAAAACATTTCCCTCTCAAGGGTACAACCATAATGTGGTCAAGCTATGTTTATATTTATCAAAACCTATAGAGTTGTAATTTTTTACACAATATATGCTTTTTATTCAAAAAATCCCTCTCAACATATACCAAATCATATCATACCATAATCATTAATAAAGGATTCAATCACAAACTTTCTTTGAGAAAAATCATACATTTAACTGATCCAGAAGAGTTAAAAATCAGAGTAATCATAAAGGAGAGGGAGTTAGGTCATTCATGCTCTCATTAAACTTTACAAAAAACACAAAATGATACATATATAGTAATAGTTTAATTCCCATGGAAAGTTGTTCATGAAAACATGTATTTTGATCAAAAAGATCCTATGATGCTTACTTTTCTAAATAATATCAAATATGTCATTACAAAATATAATTGGAATTTTTAAATCTTGATAAGACATTAAAACTTACGCCCATGTTTTTTTAGAGTAGTCCCAAATATCTTAGGTTATAAGATTTGAAAGATGAAACCCGGATCTTTGAAATCTTGAACTTAAGGATTGATTCTTGATCTTCTTGATCTTAGAGAAAATCCTAGTTTGATCTTATTTTGAGAGTGAAGGGAGTATTTTTGATGTTGTATAACTGATAATGAATGATTAATAACGCTTAAGGTGTGATTTAATCAGTTTGAAAGGTTTTTTTTGTGAGGGAAAAACCAAAATGCCACTAAAGAAGCCAAAAAAGTTACAGAATTACATTAGTTGACTGCCAAGGTTGTTGGGTCATCACTCAGGTTATAGGCCATCACCTAGGTCATCACTTTTGGGCTAGTTTTTACCACTCACTGCCTTAGGCTAATGACTAGGGCTGAAGGGCCATCACCTAACTGATAGGTCATCAGTTTTGTCATCACATTTTAGCAAACAGATACTTCAAAGTAAAATGAGCATAACTTTCTACTCCGATATCAGATTAAGAAAAAACTAGTTGCATTGGAAACAAGACTCAAAAACATTTCATTTTGTATATGGTAGGCCTTCTAGTTCATTAAATACAAGAAGTTATACTCGATGGAAGTTGACCTAAGTTTAGACATTTACCAAAACTTAATCAATAAAAGAGTTTCCAACTCGTCTTTGAGTTTGGGGATTTTTGTGACCTCAATTCCTATTAAAAGGTATTAAGACAATATATAATTGATCATCATGCATATATTAAAAAACTAGAGTACTGAGTATACGAGGAAGGTAGGCTGAACATAAAGGGTTTTATGCATGAATAACACTTGACTGACTAATATGAACGTGGGAGTGCAAACACACATATATAGAAACTGGGACCGTGAATACGTGATAGCATGACCTGTAAGCTAATACATGGTTTACTGATAACTATCATGACTGATACTGAAACTGATAACATGGACGACTGTATCTGATAGTCCTGTATATATTGAAATCTGAAGAACGCTCTGAGTTCTTTTATTGAGACTGATACTGAAACTGTGGGAAGTAGTGTTTAACCAACATGCCCCTTGTATGCCGTTATGGCTAAGCTGGGTTGTAATCTTTACCCCGACTAGAGGGGTGTTAATATCGTGCCATGGGTAAGGACAGACTGTGAGTGACCCTTATCTGGCGGGTACTCAATGAGAATGGTCGGAACACTAAGCTGATGGGTTAAGCCACCTCATCAACCCTAATCTGACGGGTTAAGATGTCTCAACCTACGGTGGCTATGTAGTTCTAGAACACAAGGATGACTACTAAGAATCATACCCTAAAATGGCGGGTGAGTTCCCATCCTTGGGTTCACTCGATGCTAACCTCTACTCTCATCTGGAGGGATTGGACATAAATAATTGACTGTGCATGACTTAATCTTACTGAATTCCATTGATTGGAGAAATGTTACTTATATCTGACAACTAACTAAGACCATGACGTTTTCCTGAGTCACATGACAAACTGAAGTCTGTGGAATCATAGCTTGAGTTTGGATATCCTAAAACATGACATGGCTCTAGGCACACAGCTATAGTTTTCGGGTACAAGTACCCCCAGGACTCAGTGGAAGGAAACTGACACACATGACTGACTTGATCATAAGAGTAGATTCCATAATTTATAATATTATAAGTAAGGATCTCATACTAAGTATGGTTATCAACAATGTATTGCATGGAAAGTATTTCATATCACATGGAAGTACTTGCACAATCTTAATATCATGTTCATTGCATAATCATATTGGCAACACATACCAATAGCATAAAAGTTCATGTGGATTGCATGGTTATCACACATCTTGTTCATAAGTAGGATTTGCAAGTAAACATATCATAATCTCATAAGAATAGTTCATGAGTATTCCAACAACATTTACAAGGCACATTGTCAACATAGAAGTCATTGGAACTTAAGGGTATATCATGAATTCTTCTCTTAGTTACAATTTAGCTATGTTGCATGATTTCTAGTTTCTTAGGCATTTTATCAGAAACCTTACATGCACATCCTAAGCATAGGTGAAATCATCAATTTATACATCATGAACAACCCAATTTACATGTTTCCAACTCATATGATATCATGAAATTCAAAACAAACATATAAAGATTCCATCTTGGGATCACCCAATATCATCAACATGATCATCAACACCCAACAATATAGAAATCATACTTTATAATGAAAAAGAGGGTTTTTGAACTTTATGGATGAAAGGGATCCATAAATTAACTCACGCATACCTTAGAAGGAAGATTCTTGATGATTGACGGAGGAATTTCCTTGAAATTAGATCTTCAAGCTTAGTTACGCAACCTTAGTTGTTTTTCTCTTTTAGTGCTCTTGGATGATGAGCTTTGAGCTTTGAAATGTCACATTCTCTAACTCTGAGCTGATGATATCCTGATCTGAGGTCTATCGTGGAGAAGTAACTGACACCCTAAAGTTGGTCGAATAAATCATCAATCCTGGGAACAGGATATCTGTTCTTGACCGTGACCTTGTTGAGTTGACGGTAATCAATACACATCCTGAGAGAACCGTCTTTCTTGCGCATGAATAATACTGGCGTACCCCATAGGGAAACGCTGGGTCTGATTAATCCCTTATCTAAGCGATTCTTCAACTAATCTTTCAGTTCCTTGAATTCTGCTGGTGCATTTCTGCATGGCAGAATATAAATAGGTTGAGTATCCGGAAAAAGGTCTATGCCAAAGTCTACTTCCCTTTCGGGAGGAATGCTTGGAAGATCTTCGAGAAAGACATCTAAGTATTCATTAACAACAAGGACTGTTTCGAGGCTAGGATATTCATAACTGGAATCTTTAACATGCACGAGATGATACACACACCCCTTAGAAATCATTTTCCTTGTCCGAAGGTAGGAAATAAGTTGACCCCTGAATACGCTGAAATGCTACCCTTCAACTCTAGGACGGGCTTATTCGGGAACTGAAACTGAACTATCCTATTTTTGTAGTTGACTATGGCATAGCAGGAATGAAGCTAATCCATACTGAGAATGACATCAAAATCAATCATCTCTAACTCTACTAAATATGCTGATGTGGATTTCTGAGATATCATAATCGGGAAGTTCCTATATACCCATCGGGCTATGATGGTTTTACCCACTGGGGTAGAGACTGAGAAGGGCTCTGCTAAGACTTTGGGACTGATTTCAAAATTGCCTACTATGTATGGAGTAACAAAAGACAAAGATGCACCTAGGTCTAGCAAATCATAAACATTAACATGGAAAATCTGTAACATCTAGTAATGACATCAGGAGAATTTTCCTGATTCTGTCGGGACTGAAAAGCATAGAGTCTGTTTGGATGTTTCCCACTGGTAGCACTAGAAATGGCACCCTGCTGGTTCGAGCGACTGGACTAAGCTTTAGAATAATTTTGCTGACCCTGAAGACTTGACTGTGTCTTCAGCACTGGAGCACTGGCAGAGAAAGGAGATGGAACGGCTGACTTGGAGTAAAACGGTGAACGGTTTCCTCCATCTGACTTGGGGTGAGAAAAGTTGAAATTACCTGACCTTGCTCTTTGTTCTGCCTCTCCCTAGTCTTAAAATTCTGCTCTTCTACTTGCTGGGCATAGGTCATGAGTCTTGCTAAGGTCATATTACTGATCAGCATCATAGACCTACATTCATTTACCACGCTATCGTTGACCCCTGACATGAACTTTCTCATCTTAGCTCTATTGTCTGCAACCACATGAGGAGCATACCTAGCTAGCTAAGTAAATCTGAGAGAATACTCCTTAACCATTATATTCCCCTGCCTGAGGTTGATGAACTCAAGAACTTTGGCTTCCCTTATCTCTTAGGGAAAGAATCTGTCTAAGAAGGCCGTGAAAAATTCCTCCCACTCGATAGGGCCTGTATCATCTAACCTCTCAGACTTTCACTATTTGTACCAATCATGAGCAACATCCTATAACTGGTAGCCGTCTAACTCAGCACCCTCAATAGAAGTAAAACCCATGATGTCGATGACCTTATGGACTTGGTCAATGAACTCCTAAGGGTCCTCATCAGACTTAGACACATGGAAAGATGGAGGGTTCATCCGAGTGAAGTCTCAAACCCTAGCTGCATTGGGAGTGGCCACTGGATTTGCTGGAATAACTGGTGGTCGTTCATTCTGTACAACCATGGACTGAGCAAGTATGGTATATGCGGCTCTAAACTCCGCATGGGAAGCATGTTCGCCTAAAGGATCTTCGGGCTGAGGAGATGGCTGGTTTCTTCTCTTTGGGGCCATGGTCTGGAATAAAAGAAGAATAGATTAGACTGAGAGTTTAACTTGTGATTATGCTCGCTAGCATGACATGAATAATGAAGAAAGGGTACTGTTCCTAAAACATCTTATAGCCTCTAACACATAAATGTGGCGCGCAACACACTCGTGTACAAGACTCTACTAGATGCGGCTTTCAGACTTTCTAGGACTCTATTGAACCTTAGGCTTTGATACCAAGTTTGTAACACCCCGATTTGCTGAACCGGAATGTTACACAGTGCTCATGACCCCAAGGGACCACAAGCTAACCCATGACTGATATTTGTACCTGTATACTGCAAATCATGATATAATAATACGGAATACATAGAACTGTAAGGCCATAAGGTTCAACCGAATACAATCATGTAGGTGAAAATACCCAAAACAACTCAATCTGAACGTAAATCTGAACATAAATATAAAAGCCTCTAAACTATCTGAACAACGAGTTAAAGGAACATGTCTCCAACTAACTCCGTAAAACTGAACTGAAGAAATAAATAAATAAATCAAATTATATTTTCCTTAAATCAATGTGGACTCACTATGTCTCTGTGACTGGAATGCTACCGCTAGTGCTGGCTAGAGCTCGTGTCTCGGAACCTATGGTGTAATATGAAAAGAAAGCACCATAGCACAAATGCGTCAGTACAACTAGAGTACTGAGTATACGAGGAAGGTAGGCTGCACATAAAGGGTTTCATGCATGAACACACTTGACTGACTAATATGAACGTGGGAGTGCAAACATACATATATAGAAACGGGGACCATGAATACGTGATAGCATGACCAGTAAGCTAATACATGGTTTACTGATAACTATCATGACTGATACTGAAACTGATAACATGGATGACTGTATCTGACAGTGCTGTATATACTGAAATCTGAAGAATGCTCTGAATTCTTTTACTGAGACTGATACTGAAACTGTGGGAAGTTATGTTTAATCGAGTATGCCATTATGGCTCAGTTGGGTTCCAATCTCTGCCCCAACTGGAGGGGTGTCAATACCGTACCACGGGTAAGGACAGCCTGTGAGTGACCCTTATCTAGCTTGTACTCAATGAGAGTGGTGGGAACCCTAAACTGACGGGTTAAGCCACCTCATCAACCCTAATCTTACGGGTTAAGATGTCTAAACCAATGCTGGCTACGTAGTTCTGGAACACAAGGATGACTACGAAGAATCACACCCTGAATTGGCGGGTGAGTTCCCATCCTTGGGTTCAGTTGGTGCTAACCTCTACTCCCATCTGGAGGGATTGGACATGAATAACTGACTGTGCATGACTTAATCTTACTGAATTCCATTGACTGAAGGAATGTTAATGATATCTAACAACTGACTAAGATCATGAGATTTTCTTGAGTCACATGACTGACTGAAGTCTATGGAATCATATCCTGAGTTCGATATCGTGAAACATGACATGGCTCTAGGCACACAGCTGTAGTTTTCCGGTACAAGTACCCCCAGGAGTCGATAGAAGAAAACTGACACATATGACTGACTTGATCATAAGAGTAGAGTCCATAATTTATAATATCATAAGTAGGGATCTCATACTAAGTATCGTTATCAATAATGTATTGCATGAAAAGGATTTCATATCACATGGAAGTACTTGCACAATCTTAATATCATGTTCATTGAATAATTATATTGGCAATACATACGAATAGCATGGAAGTTTATGTAGATTGCATGGTTATCATACATCTTGTTCATAAGTAGGATTTGCAAGTAAACATAGCATAATCTCATAAGAATAGTTCGTGAGTATTCCAACAACATTTACAAGGCACATTATCAACATAGAAGTCATTGCAACATAAGGGTATATCATGAATCCTTCTCTTAGTCACAATTTAGCTATATTGCATGATTTCTAGTTTCTTAGTTATTTTATCAAACACCTTACATGCACATCTTAAGCATAGGTGAAATCATCAATTTATACATCATGAACAACCCAATTTACATGTTTCCAACTCATATGACATCATGAAATTCAAAACAAACATATAAAGATTCCATCTTGGGAATCACCCAATATCAACAACATGATCATCAACACCCAACAATATAGAAATCATACTTCATAATGAAAAAGAGGGTTTTTGAACTTTATGGATGAAAGAGATCCATAAATCAACTCACACATACCATAGAAGGAAGATTCTTGATGATTGATGGAGGAATTTTCTTGAAATAGGATCTTCAAGCTTAGTTACGCAACCCTAGTTGTTTTTCTCTTTTAGTGCTCTTGGATGATGAGCTTTGAGATGATAATAGGGTTGTAATATGATTAAAAGCTATATATTTCGTAGGGTTAAGTTTAGGGACGTGTACGGAGTGTTTAAATACTTAGTTACCTTTAATGTAACTCAAAACGGAGTGTTTTTGACACCTGAAATTGACTTAGCCAGCGCCTAAGTGATTGCGTATGCTTGGGTTGGGTGGCACCTAACCAATCTCCTATGCTTGGGCTGGGCAGCGCCTAACCAATTGCCTATGCTTACTGTCTCTCACAAAAAAGGGCATAAATTTTAGTTCGGGTATTGGATTAAAGTAAAATTAGTATCATTGGAAAGCTAATTCAATTCTCTACAATTTGGTGGGTCTAAATCAGCCAAAATACCATATTAACATCGAGTTATACTCATTCAAAGATGACCCTTGCAAAATCGAACACTAAAACTTGATGGATTCAAAAACTCTTACCTTGTATTACCTTAAGTGACTCATATGAACATGCTTAATGCATCATAAGCTATCCTATCAGTAGGATATTCATTGTAAGTCATGTACTCAAGTATGAATCACAGGATAGGATATTTTATATGTAGGAATACTTATTCACTTCCTAGCTTAGAAACATGCGGGGTATTACAGTAGGAACCGTAGTTGACCCAAATTCCTAAAAGAACTTTATTTGTCCTAACTCTTCTGATGTACTTTCAGGTAGAGAAGATCAACAACCTAGTATGAGTAGTCCTAAACTTTTTGGTGCATATTCGGAATTATGTAAAATGTTAATACAATAACATGTTGCAAGATAGGTTTGCTCCATCTCCATTTTGATAGCCTTAATAGATTTTTTAACATTTCAATGTATCATTAAGTGAAAACACAATTTTTAGAGCCGTTTGGTGAGCTACACGATGGGTCAAAACAACTAATACCCACAGGGAATGACAAAAATATTGATACAAAGGTGGTCTGAACTCCAGTGCACTCAACCAATAACTTTGACTATAAGAGTGACAAAATAGGTAGGATGAGCACAAAAAGTTGTGCAGATATATTGGAGGAGGAGGTGCAGGTTACATACCTAATGGTAGGTAGAAAGTTGAGTAAAATATCTCTAACTTTTGTGACTAGTTGTACCATGATAATTTCACCACTAGTAACAGGACAATTTATAGTTCGTACGAGTGCTCCAAACAGTAAAATTGGGAATAAAGATATTCTACAAGATGCATATTTTTTTGAGAAAAGCTATGAGGATAAAATGTTGGATATCTATTTTCCAAATGATGCTAGGGATGCTGATATCTCTCCTAGGGAATAGAAAAGAGGAAACTTCAGAGTAAAAGCAAAACTCATGGTAGACTATTAGGATCTATGAAGTTTTGGTGATTACCAAATGAATGAAATAGATTGCTCAAGCTTATCCACCCAAATGGTCCACTGATATAAAGATCAAAGTCATTTGTACTTAAAGATAAGGTTTCTAGAATTCAGAAATAGATTACCATGCATACTTTTGATAGATGAACATCGTTTGTGTTAAGAAAGAAGTTTAGTTTGATTGTAAGACGTGAAGATAAGATGAGTTTGAGTTGAAGAAGAAGTTGAACCTTAACAAGGAGATCAACTTCAAGAAAGACTTCTACTTTAAAACTAACAGTGAAGAATGGAGAGTTTCACTGGAGATAGTAGTCGTATCTTATGAAGGACTCTTTAGTGAGTCATGTTTAAAAAGAGGGAGTGACTTGCATAGTCACACACTTACAAAGCAAAAACTAACTGACAAATTGACTGAGCAGTTCACAGCTTGAAGAAACACATAGTTGAACTTAGTTCTTATACTTTGACAATAAGGTGTCTTAGTTATTGAGTATTAGGTTGGTCTTGAGTTGTAATATTAATGTAATTCTAGTTTCAGTGAAGTGTAAATTGAAGTAAGATTATTGTCTTCATGTTTGTGAACTCAAAGACTTGAGAACACTTACCTTAGGTAGTTGAACTGAAGTAGGAATATTGTCTTCATGTTTGGAAACTCGAAGACTTGAGAACACTTACCTTGGGAGTTTGGTGAGTTTTGAAGAAGTAGGAATTAGAGTTTATAGTTCTTAGATTACATAGTCTTGTAATTTGTTGTTTGTTG
The DNA here is from genome assembly GCF_002878395.1 of Capsicum annuum. Lineage (NCBI taxonomy): Eukaryota > Viridiplantae > Streptophyta > Magnoliopsida > Solanales > Solanaceae > Capsicum > Capsicum annuum. The sequence continues at coordinate 20,859,638 of NC_061116.1, read as the reverse complement.
AGGCTTAAAAATATTTAGTGAAGATTGGGGCAAAATTTTATAGAGGTACAGGTCATGGTTTTTTATCCTTTTTTGAGCCGAGTGATTTCCACGAGAAAATCTTTGTCTCATTTACTTTCTGTTTAAGCTTTGTAGAAACACGTTAGGCAACTTGTTTCATTGATAAAAATCTACTAAGCTAAAATAATTGAATTAGTAGGTTTATTACTCTATCATAGACATCATTGTTGGAATAATAAAGTGTCTGGAGAATTTGTACTGAGGTAACTACCCATGAGAGCGTCAAAGAAAAAGGAAACAAAGTTCAACCTCCTCAATAAGGTCCAACAAACATAAGAAGAATTAACGTATATTCAAGAACTGTTAAACAAGTTTCAAGAAGGAGACAAGGAGAAGAATCATATTAATTTAGGGATAAAAATTTTAGAATTTGTCAATATTACAAAGATGAAGGGGCTACTCGATTATAACAACCCCCATTCTGATTTATAGAGTATTCTATGTTTCAACCATTTTGGACTTTCTTGTTGTTGCTTTACATCATTTATTACTTGTTGGAATTTATGCAGCATCTCAAATCGTTTTGGAGTGATTTATATGAGTTTGTGATTTTGAGTAGCCTTTAAAGTGATATCGTTGACTTAGGCCTTTATTATGTGATCGGAGGATCGGATGTCCATTCCATTAGATTCGAAATATTGAATTTAGCCTTGTAGAATAATTGTGTTGTGTTCAGGAGGACTTGGATGAGTTTTGGATACCTGTTCAATATTGGAGTTACTTTTATGCAGTTGAGTTTTAGTAGTATCTCTAAAATTTAATTAATTATTTTGGATATGTGTACAGTGCCATTACAACTGTATTAAAACTTCAAAATCAATACAAAAAGAAACAAAGATTTTAGAGTCTGTATGAGGGACATATGACCATTTTAATATGAGCAAAAGTTGCTGGTTTTCTGGTGCGGAGGTTTGTAACAACCTACATTTTTAAGCTAGAAATCCAATTTTTGTTCTCATATGTGAAAAATCCAATCCCATGATTTATATTTAAATTCACGTGTTGTGATCTTTTTTCTAGTAAAATAATTCATTATGAGGTGAGAAACGTTCATAGGGACCATTTAGAGTGAAGTTGAGCTAAGATACTTTGTTTCGGCTCAATCTTTATATTTAATTCTACAAGGGTATATTTTAAACATGTATAACTTTTGATACATATAGAATTTTGCAGCTTAAGAACTATCAAATTGTAGATAATTGAATTACCTTTCCAACGATACCAATTTTGGCTAAATTCAATAACTGAGCAAAAAATTATGGTATTTTCCATGTGAGGCAGTAAGCTAATGATTTCGTGATGTACCGCGTCGACTGCGCCCCGACTTGAAACCTAACTCGAATCCAAAGTTGTTTTACGCATTAGTTCAATTCCTAAAGGGTCTAGGGGCACTTCAGTCATAATCCCTCACCCAAATTCCGTCCCTAAACATCCTTAAACGATATTAGGTGACAAATAACATTTCAACTCTCTAAGATCGCTAATTATATTCATCTTTCAAGAACCCAAGAGGAGAAAACAACTAGGATTTGGGAAATCAAGCTTCAAGGTCAAATCTTTTCAAAATTTATTCGTGATTCTTCATAATTAAGCTACGTGGGGTTTTCCTAAACTACATAGGCATAAGAAAATTGTCCCAACAATAATTAAACATTGTGAAATCATGAATTCATGAAAGGGTTTTGGAATTTCTGTTACAATTTTCACTACGAATTCTTTAATGATATTATTATTTTTGTCTAGGCCTTTACCTAAATTTTATTTACAATCATGTATGAGTATATATATGTAGGTGTTTGATGAGTTTTAATGATGAATTGAGAGCCTGAACTATTAGAAATCCCTCTCTTGTTTTCAAGCTTTCTTGTTTTCGTAATTTATGATTTATTCAAAATGCATTGTTACAAGCAAGATATAAATGTCTTGATTATGGTTTATGACTTAATTATGGTTTTAAATTAAAGAAGGGGTGTTTTACTTGGTTTTAAAGGTTAAAGATGTTTATTAACAAAAATTGCATGTTTTGTCACAAACTTTATGACCACCACATATTTGTTGAAATATTGAAAATAGTGATCTTTATAAAATTTGAAAGATGTTTTGAAGTATGAATCTCTTTAGATTGTTTGAAGTATGGTGGTTCAAAATTTATGTTTTGAAGGATGAGATTGTAACATGATATTTTATGGCACAGAACTATGACTTGCAAGTCTTGGTATGACGATACCAATACAGATAATGTCATGGTAGTACAGAACAAAACAGAATGCATATTTCTATTCAGATTTTTAGATTTTGAATTCAGAATGATGCATATTTAGAAAAGGAAAAAATTAGGCTTAAAGAGAGTTAGGCGGTTACCCGAAGAAGGCACGAGTTCAGAAAACTCATTGCCCAAAACTGTGTTTTGCCGATATGGGTTATTATGTTCTAAAAAGAGGAATTATAACTGGCCTAGTGCCTTGTGGCATATTCCCAAAGAGGAATTATATGCTAGCATCATGCCCTGTGGTGTATCAAAATAGAAACTCTAACCCTTACGGCATACTTGGGTTGAGGGCTTGGCTGCTAAGTTAAGGACAAATTCCATATAGCCTATGGACTGTTAGAATTATAGAGTAAACCACCTAGCTCAAAAGTAATTAAAGAATGGTATTGCATCTACAGAATCCATTGAATGATCCTTTGAAGTTTCCCATGTATTTTAACTCTATCATGCATGATTTTTCATGACTTGCTCTCATCTATTTTATATTTATAAATACATTATTTTGGATTGCTCTGAGTACTAGTATGATTGTATTGATCCCCTATATTTTAGGGTCTGAAACTCAGTCTAGGGGTCCCACTAAATCGTAGAAGTGTCAAACAGCAGTGTGCAGTTGGTGAGCCTTATTTCTTTCAAAAGGCCAATTCTAGAGCATTGTTATTATATTATGTTTTGGGTCCGACTGGGGACCTTTTACCAATCTTGTTTCAGACTTATGATGGATCTTGTAATGTTAGAGATTTCACAGATAGGTGTCATATGTCTATAATATTCAGAACTTCTTTTCATATTATTCAAGTTTATGAGTTTAACCATGGTACCGTCTTGTATTAGATTTTGCAAATTTTCTTATACTATATGAATATTGTGCTTGATTACCAGATTTAGAATAGCGCCCAGGCCTTCATGGTTTAGGATGCTTGTTACAGCTAGGGTCGTGGATCGAGTCATGAAAAACTTGGTATTAAAGCACAATTCCTGGTCTCAGGGTGTCTGTAAAATTGTGTGTAGTAGAGTCTTGCTTATGGGTGTTTTATGCACCATACTTATAATCAAGAGGCTACAGGGGATTTAGGAGTTGTTTCCCATTCTTTCATACTCTAGTTCGTGCTATTGAGTCATCCTTAAGAAAGTTATCCAAGTTCATTCTTTGTTCTAATTTGACGGGTCATGCCTTATTAACGAGATGATACAAGTCTAGAAGTTTAGCTCTCCTAGCATTATAGTTTGCTCTGATTGAGTTATCCATAATATTATGAAATTGTACAAAGACTTTAGAAGAGTCTATAAGTGCTTTAAAGTTTATTTATTTAAGCTTATACCCCCTATCCACATCAATCGTGCATTTGAGCCTGAGGTATGGAGTGTGTTCTACCCCTTTCATAAAGCCATTGTTATAGATGTCATGTATGAAAGTAATGATGTATAGCAGAATATTGGAACTATATTTCCACTTGAGTAGTAGTATATGTTAAAGTTTCATGATCTATTTGTAGTAGGATAGTCCAAAAGTTAGTTGTATGAAGTCACAAGTTAAAAGTTTATGTAGGGGGTGATTTTTGCATAAAGAAGCTGGTTTTAGTTGTATAACCCTTGATTGAGGGATGGGTTCTTTTTTTTATAGTATGTGACTAATGTTGTAGCAATATTTATAGATTGTATAGTATTTTATGAAGGATTTAGCAATCTACGATTATTAGTTAGACAAAATAGAGAAGGAGCCTAGAGTGGATAGTGATGATTGTTATATGAATCCCTTATAGGTTGTGCATTGAAAAGGTTAGAATAGCAAATAATTTATAAGTTTAGACACATTGTTGGACATGTAATTTCGAAGGTAGTTGTGATGTATGCATGGGTACGTAACTATGATGTGAGAATGTGGAATATGTTGTTAAGATTACAATAGGTTATATTATAAGATTTAGATCATTTATTCTTTGTTAGTGACTTTACCCCCCTTGATTTTTCTTTCTCTACTAGTTGTATATTAGTACTTTATGTAAGAAGGTATGTAGTGGATATTGAGTTATAATGGTGATGACATAGAGGGGTTGTGATTATTGGTAGTGGTTAAGTAAAGTGAAATATTTGGGTTGATATTCCAATTTGATGAACTAGTATAATATGTTGTATGCTTCATCGATTGTACGTGATTGTTGCTAGACTATAAGCTTGAACTTTAGATATAGAATATGGTGGTAAGAATAGTAGCTTAAGATTAATGATGCATGTTTTGTAGGAATGAATTAGTAAGCTTGATGTAATTTGTAAAAGAGACTAGATTGATAATTTATGGAAAGTTCAAGTGGTAATCATGAGGTGTATGGGTACATGAGAATTAGTGTTAAAATGATGAATGGTGAATGAATCATTAAGTGGATAAGAACGTGAGTCTATAGGAATAAGTTGAACCCTGAGGTAGCATATTGCTAGATAAGGGGTGATGTGTGTTAGTGTCACGAGCACCTAGATTTCATTGTCGAATCTTGTGGTATGGAGAAGTCTGGGGAGTTGTTGTATAGTGTTATTTAGAGTTGAATTGAAGAAATATGGGTAGTGACTGTTTGCCTTTGGTGTTGTTTTACAAATTTTTGTTAAGTTGCAAGTTGTGTGATTAGAGGTGTAATGCTAGTGTAAGGAATTAAAGATAGAGAATTAAGTGTTTAAAAGCGTAGGTGTCTATGCCCATGATAATGTTAGCCATAAGTCAATGACTGTGGGATTGGAGGAAATTAGGATTTGTGTCCCTGAAGGGGGTGTCCTAGGGAGAATTTAGTGTCCTTGTATTTAAAATTATTGAGGGGTGAGTTTAGAGTTGAGTTATATGGTGATATCCCCTTTTTGTTGAGAGTTGTGGCTATAGAATTTGATGTGAGGTTATGTCCTCATGTTTAGAAGTATGACTTTGATCTAAGGAGGAGATGATGGATTAGAGTAGTTCCTGAATTTTCTTGTGATGTCAAGTTGTAAGAAAGAATCAAGATAAATCAATTCCTATTCAAGTAATCTCCTCTTACTTCAATTAAGGAGATTATTTTACTAGTCTTATTCATGTGTTAAAGTAATGCCTATGGTTCGAGTACTCTATGGACTTATATTCATGGTCTAACCTCTAGACTAGAAGTAATTATGTCTCTCAGTAATCTAATATTTCATGTATTCAAGTCATGTGTTATGTCATTCGTGATCCATGAAAATCTATGTCTGTCAGCATGCCTGGTCCAAAGTATGTTTTTACATATCACCGATTCATCCTATGTCAGGTTTAGCCAAAGTGATAAAGTTTATGCAAACTCATGTCAAATATCAGTTCCTTAAATGAGGAGCAATCGCTTCAAGTGGAAATCTTTGTCTTAGTTGAAATGTGACACCCCATAGCATTCTCGACTCAACACCACTATTAGTTGCATGCATAAAGAGATTACAACCCAAAATTTTTCTAAGTATTAGAAGACTTGGCCATATTTTTAAGCTCTTAACTTTCATGATTTTTAAATTGATCTTCCTAATATCGAGAAATTAATTTTTGAGTTGATTCATGTTCAGGGATGTAGAGAAGATTTCTCGGGGAAGTTTTGGATTTTTTGGGAAAGGGATGGGACGTGTTTGGATTTCAAAAATAGTAGCTCGATGCGAAATTGTCGCTCCGCATTGAGTAGCGTGTTAGTGAGATTTATGCAATATCATCGTGCCGTGTCTGGTAGCGCGTCAGGTGCCTAGTTTGTCTTAATGATTTTTGGGTCCGGGGGGGGGGGGGGGGGGGCGGATTCAGTCTATTTCCCTCATTTTATCTTGAGATATACACCAATGTTTATCAATGTACCCTATCCTAAGAACTCATATTGTATTTCTGTCGATCGACTCTCTACTTATGATCCAGACATTTAATATAGGAAGCACTTCATGTATATTCTATCGTATCTTCATTTCATGTCCCTCCTTGAGTAGTGAAATAAGTATAAGTTGTGGTCTAATAGTGTTACTTTTATTCATGATGTTATGCTCGGGTCCTGCAATTACCCTCCATATGTTAATATAGTGGTTATTGTTGAAGCATAGTAATGTGTTAGATTGGAGAGTAGATGTTCTTAAAGGTGAAAAATTTGATGTGATTCTCGAGCTAAGATTATAGGTAAAAGGGAAAAGAAGGAGATGAAATCTTGTTGTATGAAATAGCTAAGAAGGAGGAGTGCGGCAAAAATATTTCTGAGAGTAATAGAAAATTATTGGTCTTGGTGGGCAGATCCATAAAGTTGGTGCAGTAATGATTAGGCTTAAGCGTTGTGATTGATGAAAACACAAAACTATTTGTTGTATGGTTAGTACTCTCTTAATTAAAACTCGAGGGTGTTTGATGGTATTGATAAAGTGAAGAAATATTCTTAAGGGGATGTATAGTACAGGGTCCTGTAGCTTATGTTACCCCTTGTTACTCCGAGTTAGGCTTCAACATAAAAGCACTTTGCATTGGGATTCAAATTCTTGCGGCTAGATGTGTGATTGGAGAATTTTAAGTTGGTGAGTGTGAAGTATGCTACTTAATGGTTGAGCTTAGACAATTATTGTCTCTAAGTTAAACTCTATTCGTTGTACCTTGCAAGGTGGAGAATGCTTCTAAATTCTATGTCCCATGGAAACCTTATTTCAAGATTAGTACCGATATAAATCAGTCTTATTATCGCAAAATTAACTCATGCCTCATGTTTTGATGATTATGGTTCATAGAGCTCATGTGCAAGATCATCCCTAAGTAAAGTCTCATTGCCTCATGTTTCGTGCTTACACGTTTCGCTGGGGGTTATCATGAAGCTTGTTTGATGCCTTTGCATATTTTATCAATGAAAAATATTTAAAGTGAGACGACGTTCTTTATTCTACACTTTTAGAGCTCCCAAAGGTCACCACCCATCATTCGGGGACGAATCATCCCAAGGGAGAGATAATGTAACACCCCACATTTGTGAGCTAGAAATCCAATCGTCGTGATTATATCTAAATTTATATGTCGTGATCTTTCTCCTAGTATATGAAGTCGTTATGAGGTGATAAACATTCATAGGGACCACTTAGAGAGTAGTTGAGCTAAGATACTTTGTTTCATCTAAATCTTTGTATTTGACTCTACAAGGCTCTACTTTAAACATGTGTAACTTTTTATACACATAGAATTTTGCAGCTTAAGACCCACCAAATTGTAGATAATTGAATTAGCTTTCCAACGATATCAATTTCATCTAAATCCGATAACCTGGAGAAAAGTTATGACATTTTTCGTGTGAGGCAGTAAGCCGATGCGATCTTGACGTACTGCATCGACTGCGCCTCGACACGAAACCTGATGCGAATCCAAAGTTATTTTACACGTTGTTTCAATTCCTGAAGGGTATAGGGGCACTTTAGTCATATTCGCTCACCCAAATTGCGACTCTAAACATCCTTAAACGATATTAGGTCACAAATAATGTTTCAACTCTCTAAGATCCCTAATTCATCTTTCAAGAACCCAAGAGGAGAAAACAACTAGGGTTTGGGCAATCAAGATTAAACGTCAAATCTTTTCAAAATTTCTTCATGATTCTTTGCAATTAAGGTATGTGGGGTTTTCCAAAACTCCATGGGCATAAGAAAATTATCTCAACAACATTTAAACATTGTGAAATCAAGAATATTAAGGGGTTTTGGAATTTCTGTTACAATTATGCATTACAAATTCTTTAATAATATTATTGTTTTTATCTTGAGGCCTTTCCCTTAAATCTATTTTACAATCATGTATGAGTATATCTATGTTGGTAGATGATGAGCTTGAGTGATGAATTGAGAGCAAGAACTATTAGAAATCCCTCTCTTGTTTCCAAGCTTTCTTATTTTCGTAAGTTATGATTTATTCGAAATGCATTGTTGGAAGCATGATATAAATGTCTTGACTATGGTTTATGACTTGATTATGGTTTTAAATTAAAAAGGGGGTGTTTTACTTGGTGTTAAAGGTTAAAAATGTTTATTAAGATAAATTGCATGTTTTGTCACAAACTTCATGACCACCACATGTTTATTGAAATACTGAAAATAGTGATCTTTATAAAAATTTACAAATGTTTTGAAATATGAATTTCCCTGGATTGTTTGAAGTATGGTGGTCCAAACTTTATGTTTTGAAGGAAGAGATTGTAACATGATATTTTATGGCTCAGAAATATGACTTGCAAGTCTTGGTATGATGATACCAATACAGATAATGCCATGGTAATACAGAATATAACATAATGCATATTTCCATTCAGTTTTTCAGATTTTGAACTCAGAACGATGCATGTTTAGAAAAGGCTAAAATTAGGCTTAAAGAAAGTTAGGTGGTTACCCGAAAAAGGCACGAGTTCAAAAAACTCATTGCCCGAAACTGTTTTTTGCCGATACGGGTTATTATGTTCCCAAAGAGGAATTATATGCTGACCTAGTTTCCTGTGGTGTATCAGAACAGAAACTCCAACCCTTGAGGCAAACATGGGTTGGGAGCTTGGCTACCGAGTTAAGGGCGGATTCCATATAGCCCGTGGACTGTTAGAATTGTAGGGTGTACCACCTAGCTCAGAAGTAATTAAAGAATGGTATTGCATCTACAGAATCCTTTGAAGTTGCCCATGTATTTTAAACTATATCATGCATGATGTTTCATGACTTGCTCTCATCTATTTTATATATATAAATACATTATTTTGGATTGCTCTGCGTACCAGTACGATTGTATTGACCCCCTATATTTTAGGGTTTGAAACTCAGTCCAGGCGTCCCGCTAAACCGTAGAAGTGTTAGACATCAGTGTGCAGTTGGTGAGCCTTATTTCTTTCGGATGGCCTATTCTAGAGAATTGTTATTACATTTTGTTTTGGGTCCAACTGGGGGCTTGTCCCAGTTTTTTTTCAGACTTATGACAGATCTTGTAATGTTAGAGATTTCGCAGACGGGTGTCATATGTCTAGAATATTCAGAACTTCTTTTCAAATTGTTCAAGTTCATGAGTTTAATCATAGTAATGTCTTGTATTTATTTTCCGCAAATTTTCTTATACTATATGAATATTGTGCATGATTACCAGATTTAGAAGAGCACCTGGGCCTTCATGGTTCAGGATGCTCGTCACGGTTAGGGCCCCAGCTCGGGTCGTGACAAGGTTCTTCTTCGGGAATGGGATGAGTACACCCGAACACGAAGAAGGACCGTTTTTTTGACTGGTTAGTGTGAAAATTTGCTCCTCGCGAATATGGTTGAGGCAGAAAATGTTTTTTGCATTTTCCAACAAGAGGCTTCTTGTATTCCTCTCTATGTCAAATTCTCAAATTCTTTTCATTCATCAATCTCTGCTATTTGCTTTGGAATTGGAGACTCTTTCTCTTTTCTGTCTTACTGTTAGTTGTTGCCAAAATTCATTCACTGGTAAGCATTAGGTGTTTTTCCATTTTTTATTTGTGTTTATGGCTCTGTGTCTGTAATCTGTACATGAGTCTCATTCAGATTTTTTTTTTTTTGGGCTGTTGTTTATCTATGTTTATTTCAACAACCCTTTTTTACACATAGCAAAAGAAACACTATTTATTCTCCATTCACTTATATTTTTGCTCGCTTTATGTTGCTGTATGTAGTTGTTTTTGCCAGGCCAAAAATGGTATTTCTGTTACTCAGCATTTATTAACTTCATGTATCTAAGTAATAGAGGCGGATGCAGCCTAATAGTACTAGGGTCAGATACGCAGTGTGTAATTTATATGTAAAATTCACTAAAATTGAAATAATTAGTTGCTCTGGATCCATAGCTTTAAAAATATAGTAGTTTCAAGTTAGGTGATTAGTTTATGCAATATTCAAGTCTCTATTAAATAGCATATACAAGTTTCATTGTCTAGGATGTTTCATTAATGCTTTCAGCATTCATTATACATCGATTTTACTATTGTAATGTTTCTTCAACCATTAGAATTTAGGAAACCGGCTCCTACATTACTTTTTCCCATCTCATCAGCAGCACTGATTCATCTTGTTTTTTCTTCCAAACTAAGCAGTTATATATGGCCTCATCTAGTAATTCCGAAAACACTGAATCAATCATGCAAAGGGCTGCCAACAACGTGAGTTTCCCTAGTTTATCTACCGACATAAGTGAGTTTTATATTTCGAAAATTCATTTTGTTTTCATTTGTAAATGAAATTGATTGGGTAAAATATTCTAAGAATTACTTTTTAAAGACAAACTAATTCATTCAGTATTAGTAATGTCGTAGAATATCATCTAAGGGTTTTTAACAAGTAGATCAGGTTCCTATATGAGTACCGATCAATTATATTTCGTCAGTTTATAAATATATGACTAAGACAATCGTTATCCTTTTTTTCAGTTTTAAGTGTCGATGTCTTACTTTGAAAAAGAATATCACTTGCTTATTGAAGTACTGTTTAATTTCAATATTTTACTTGACGATATCTTGATAAATTAAACACATCTTTAATTTTTAAGAACGCAAGATTCAAAAGCCTTCTAAATTTCCATCCAGTTTGAATGTATCACCAAAGTTACTTTCTTTCCATCCAATGTGTCTGCTATCTATATTTTATCATAAGATAATATGATTATATTTCTTTCTTTGGATATATGAAGAACAAAACCGGACGTGAACAAGAAAAGCAAGAGAGGAGGCCTTCATCCAATCCCAATAGACTTGAGAGTGCTATTGTTCTGCGTCCTTCCGTAAATACAACTTCTCATGCAAATGGAACTAGGGTAGGTTCGATTAGGGGTGGCACTGACATTAGTTTTAATGCGAGAGGCCCTTTTAATACTCTTACCCAAAATACTAGACTACAATGAGTGCCTTCTCGCCCCTTGTTCACTTGCAATGATGTTGTTACAACCCCTCATGGCATCCGGCAGGTGATGGTGAAGAGGTCTCATGATGCACTCGGTGAAAGTTCACATCCACCATCTGCTGGAGGAGGTACTATTCACAAGCGGACAGTTGGAATGACTTTTAGTCCGCTTGGGCGAGTGACTGTCTCATATCCAAATTCAGCATTCCCTAGTAAGGAAAAATATGTGTATATTGATTTTTAATTTATTGCGTTGACGCTACTAATTAACTGAGCTTTTAAAATTTGTACACAGTACTTGACGCAGCGCAATTAACTGTTTATCTTCCCATGGATCTACCTCATCCATGTCCTTCTGTAGCGTCTACAAAGGATAGATTTAATGACAGTAT
>NC_061116.1:20836402-20845055 GCF_002878395.1 Capsicum annuum | reverse complement strand
TCTTAATCTTAGTCATTATGGTAGAACAACTATAACATTCTTGGTTCATTTTCTAAATAATTGTGTTTAGTAAAACAACTCCTAAACGTCACTCGATGCATAGATTCAGTTTTATAATTTGAGAAACTATCTAAAACATACAATGGCTTTTGCAAAGGGTTCTCTACACAATTGATGTAATTATTCGTTTGTGATAGGATGTTTTTATGATAGGGATATACGAATTCCTTAAGAAGATTATTCATAGATTTCATCTTGTGATCAATAAAATGTATCTTAATTTCAGTAACATAGGAACCACGAAACAATGTTCTCGATCTTTTAAAGTCTATATATCTGTCTACCGATCTAACACAAATAAGCATCTTCAATGATGGTAATTCCATCAATCTCTCATCTCTCAAGCATTTAAAGAATTCTATGATTACTGCCCTGTGAGGACCTCTATATAGAGCAGTGTTCCCATAATATTATTGCAGCCTAGTAAGTTCATGTAACGCCCCGATTTTCTGAACCGAAATGCTACACGGTGCCCATGACCCCGAAGGACCACAAGCTAACCCATGACTTATATCTGTACCTAAGCACTGAATAACCATACTGTAAAATATGCGAAAACATAATACTGTAAAGCCATAAGGTTCAAATCTGAATAAACATCCGATAAAATAATATCTAAAAATGGTATAACAATACCAACATAAATCTGAAATAATTGTCTGACATGCTGTAGTCTGAAAACCTCTAAACTAAACTGAATAAGGAGTTGAGGGGACATGTTCCCAACTAAATCCGTCTAATAAAATAAACTGAAAACTGAAATAGTGATATGAATAATAACATAATTGTCCTCGAAGGATGAGGACTCACTGTTAATTACTGTTGCTGGCTGACTCTGAAATTTCTAAGGGAGCTCTGGATCCCGTGCGTCCAAACCTATGGTATAAGACACCATGGCATGAGAAAAGTATGCGTCAGTACTTTGAATATACTGGTATGCAAGTGAGGTAGGCTGAATGCATGGGGTTCATATGTATGAACAATACTGACTAACATGAACGTGAGAATACATTCATGAATACATAATAATTGTAACTGAAACTATACTAGTACTGGATACTAAATTCTGTGTACTGATTTACTGACATCTGAGTTTACTGAATAAAGAAGAACTGATGTTATATTACTAATAAAGAAAATGATTATTTCTGATAGTTCTGATTATGAAGAACTGATCTGATTGACTGTATATAATAGTCCTGAAACTGAGTTCATGACAACATGACTACTGAGTATGAATACTGATGACATGTATGTACTGATAACATATCATGACTGATAACAGAACTCTAATAACTAATATATCTGATAACATGAGTTCTGATAACTGATAGCATGAATGACAATATCTAACAGTCCTGAATCTGATGGAACTAGCTGAGTTTCGTACTGTATCATAGTTGACTGTATCTGTCAGTCCTGATATCCTGAAGAACTATCTGATTTATTTTACTGAGACTGATACTGAAACTATGGGAAGTAGTTATCTAACCGACATACCCCAAATACGCTGTAATAGCTAAGCTGGGGTCCAATCTTTGCCCTAATTGAAAGGGTGTTAATACCGCGCCACTGATAAGGACAAGCTGTGAGTGACCCTCATCTGGCAGGTACTCTAATGAGAACGGTGGGAACCCTCATCTGATAGGTTAAGCCACCTCATCTACCCTCAACTGACAGGTATTGATATTTCAACCTATGCTGGCTACAAAGTTCTGGAACGCAAGGACAGCTTTTAAGAATCACACCCTCTACTGGCAGGTGAGTTCCCATCCTTGGGTTCGCTCGATGCTGAATCCTACTCCCAACTGAATGACACTGAACTGATTATACTGAACTAATTTCCTAGTTTATGCTAGAATTAACTAAACTGTTACTAATTACTCTGTTTAACTAAACTAAACATGGACTGAGTTTATTGAGTTCCGATGACTAGTGGAACACTACTAAATTCTGTTAACTGACTAAGTGCTACTGAGTTCTGTTAGCTAACTAAGTTTACTAATGTCTGAACTGAATACTAAACTAAACTGTACTGAGATTTACTGAATTCCATAGACTAATGGAATATTACTGAGATTACGTAGATTACTGAGTACTGAGTAAAACTGAACTGATACTGCCTTTACATGAGTTTTCCTGAGTCATGATACTAATTGAAGTCTACTGAACATGGCTTGACTGAGAGTATCGTGAAAACATGACATGGCTTTAGGTACCCAGCTATATTTTTTGGGTACAAGTACCCCCAGGACTCGATGAAAGAAAATTGACACATCATGAAAATTCTTGATCATAGGACTAAAGTCCGCAATTCATAATACCATAAGTTGGAGATTTCATAAATGCACTTGATAATCACAATCTTGTACATGAATAGGAGTGTATCCTAACATATCATAATTTCAAAATTTTAATTTCACTTGCATGACATGAACTTGTATACATGCTAACATAATGTAGTTTCATTACTTAACTTTCATGAACCATTTGTCAAACACTTCCAAGACATAGCATCAACATGGAAATCATTTAGATCATGTATTATTAACACGAATTCATTATTTAGATCACCAATTGATCACAAGGCACAATTCATTCACTTGAACATTTTCACAAACACATGAAAGGCATGATTTTATCCTTAGATATATATAACATGCTCCCAATTCATGCCCATAACCACCAATTCACATCTCAAGGTTTTCAACATATGATGGTCATGATTCTACACACATGGGAAACATGGATATTTCATTCATCAATTAAAATATATCAATATTATGGGTATAATATCCAACTTTCAAATCCCAAGAACTCAACATAAATCTCATATGAATAATACCACAAATAAATTAGTTTTCATGATTCTTGAAATAACTCATGGAATTAAAACTCAATTTAACATCAACAACATGATTATTAACATCCCACAACAAAATATTCATGATACATAACTTAAACTTTGATTCTTGAGCTCCATGGATGAAAATAATCCATGAATGAACACTACGCATACCTTAGATTGATTATCCGTGAAAGTTAACGGTGAAATTGGCTTGAATCTTGAAACCCCCAATTGAACCTGTACTTGTTCATGATAATTTTTGAGAGAATTTGAGAAAAAAAGAGTATATTCTACTCTAAATTAGGCTTAATTCCGTGTTTGAGCATATATATAGGATGGTCAAAATATGAAAATACCCCTGGAGAAAAAGAGAAAGACACAGCTGTCCTATGTTGTTTTCAGGCTGATAGACTGAAGTAAATTGATCATAACTATTTGCTCCTATGTTTAAATTGGATGAAACCCATTTCATTAAAAGAGGACTCAAAGAGATTTTCATCAATATATATGAGCTCTCACATTTCAAAATATTCAAGAAGTTATGATCATTTGAAGTTGACCCTGAAATGCTAAAAATTTCTAGAGCATGCTATAGAGCATGCAATGCATGTAAATCGCATGGTGCTTCTATTTTGGAATCCAAACATTCCCTAAACGGATTCCAAAAATTCTAAAACTCACTCGAGATGTACTTTTGACTTCCCCGATCACAACGCAACTTGAAAATCCAAAAACGGAGGTCGGAAAGGTCGTCAAATAAATCTCCAAAGTTCGGAGGTATAAGATGAAACTAAGTATTTCTAACACTTAGCAAAATTCTTCTAAGTGTTGGATTTCCTTATCAAGCCTTAAGGAGCTGAATTTGACTTAGGATTTTTACGGGGTCTTACAATATCTCTCCCTTGTGAACATTTGTCCTTGAATGAGACTTACTAAGAAGGGGAGAAGAGACCAACTGAGGAATATACTGAACATGAATAACTAAAACATTATTTCATGACTTACATGATTGATAAGATGAATTTGTATCAAACTAAACATACATATCTGATGTATGTGTAACTGATTTATGAATGAAAGACTGAGTGTTCTGATAAACTGAGTTTCTCAAAATGAGAATACATATCTGGTACATAACTGATAAGGTGAATCCATGCATATCTGATGCATGATTATATGACTGAACTGGCTCATGAACATGCGACTGAATATGCAATAGTAAAAGATGCCAAGTTTAACTAAAAATTGGGCATGAAACTAAATACCAAGTTTTGTATTGAAATCTGAACATGAGAATGAGTAAGTTTAAGGAAGAGTGTTACATTGAACTTAAAATACCAATAAGTCTGAGATTAATTACTCAATATGTATGAGCGGAAACATGAGGACATAACTGAGTCTGTAACGTGATACATGAACTGAATATCATGATCTGAACTGAGTCTGTAATGCGTGACATAGATAGAGTATCGTGAACTAAACTGAGCCATTGAGTACATGGATTACGATTGAGATTTGGAGTTAGAATGCTATCTTATAAGTAACCCTTTCTCTAAGCTAGATTCATGACGTGAAGAGAGACCGGTATGTTTATGTCATAACAATTTGAGGGATTACAGTGTATATCTCCCTTGGGACACTATGTCCCTTGAAGAATGTTGGACTGCCTTTGCTGAAATATTGAGGAAAACTAAGGCGATGCACAAGGTATGTAGAAACTAAATCGTGACATAATTATCTGATATTTTGAACGGAGGCATGATACATGAACTGGGTTATACTCGCAACTACTAGGATACTTTATCATGGAATAGTTACATTCAAGCCTATCATTAATACTACACCCTTGTATAAAATAAGCATGCAACAATCTTCCCTTAACATGAAATATTTTCTCTCTCCTATCTAAGAAACTGCTCATCACTACACTGTTTCCGTAAAGAGAGCTGACTAAAGGGTTAAATCAGGAGGACCTGAAGCATGAATCGATACAAACTAAACTTGACATATGACTGAAACCTGAGGAATAAAATATCAACAACATGAATTTAACAAAAAGGTATGAACTGAGGATATACATGACATAGTCTGAATTTATTTGATCTGTAGGGGCATAGCATGAGTCATGAAAGCTAAGTATACTGTAAAGCATGATATATGTATATGAGTCATGAGCTGCATAACCTAAGTTTTGAGTTTTTGTATTCGTGAGACATAATTCATGACACTGAGTGGTTTAGATCTGAATCCCTATGCTTAGAACTAAAAGCGCACATAATTCTATGGAAAACGTGTGAACATAAGCTGTGTTCATGGAATTGATTCATACTGCGGGGTAAACTGAGATCCTTTATACTTGGAACTAAAACCATACATTATTTATGGAAAAGTGCATGATCGTGGTTCGTGACCTTAGAGTTGATATGTAAGACCTGAGCGGATTTCGTGATAGCTAAAGTACAAATCTTTGTACTGAGAAGAGGATGGGTTGGGAATCATCTTCCCTTAATTCTTTTCTATACATAGTCCCTTACTGCTTTTCTATACATATGGCACTACTACTGGAATCTGAGAGTCTGACTTGGTCACTTGATCTATCATCACATACTTATACTTTGTTCGACACCTGACCATCCTACTAAACACATCAGTTGCTTTTGTTTCCTCACATACTACTAATATCACATCCACACCTTCATGCTTAATTTAAAGTAAATAAACTTAAATTCTAGCTTACACTGTTCAAGCCTCCTGATTTACCTTCGTACAACTATACCCATGAATATATAATCTAATCAGACTGGATAATACTATCCCAACTCATCTACTGCTAAACTCTTGGGTCCATGCTTAAAATTCTAGGTCTATACTATCATAAGATTCTGAGAAGGGATCTAATGGCATATCAAAAATTGGATTTGACTTTACAAAGGAGTTCTCATGATCATAAATTAAATATGTACAACTTTGGAACATGACTGAACTGAGGGGATATTGTCTGAGCATATGGCAAATCCCATAACTGTCTCCAGGGACTGTATGAGAAAGCCCTATCTTTAGGATTTGAGCTTCACTATTTCTGTTACCTTGAAAGTAAGGTAAGGTTGACATGAGGGAAGCCTGATGTGAATCTACATGGGCTCCTTGGAGAACCTTGATATATCATGATCTTGATACATAAAAGAAGGGAAACTGTTCCTAAAATATCTCATAGCCTCCTGTACATAAGTGTGGTGAACAACACGCCCATGTACAAGAATATACTTGATGCAGCTTTCAGACTTCCAAGGACACTGTTGAACCTTAGGCTCTGATATCAAGTTTATAACACCCTGATTTTCTGAACCAAAATGCTACACGGTGCCCATGACCTCGAAGGATCACAAGCTAACCCATGACTTATATCTGTACCTGAGCACTGAATAACCATACTGTAAAATATGCAAAAACATAATACTGTAAGGCCATAAGGTTCAAATCTGAATAAACATCTGATAAAATAATATCTAAAAATTGTATAACAATACCAACATAAATCTAAAATAATTGTCTGACATACTGTAGTCTAAAAACCTCTAAACTAAACTGAATAAGGAGTTGAGGGGACATGTTCCCAACTAAATCCGTCTAATAAAATAAACTGAAAACTGAAATAGTGATATGAATAATAACATAATTATCCTCGAAGGATAAGGACTCATGATTAATTACTGTTGTTGGCTGACTCTAAAATTGCTAAGGGAGCTCTGGATGTCGTGGGTCCAAACCTATGGTATAAGACACCATAGCGCGAGAAAAGTATACGTCAGTACTTTGAATGTACTGGTATGCAAGTGAGGTAGGATGAATGCATGGGGTTCATATGTATGAACAATACTGACTAACATGAATGTAAGAATACATGCAAGAATACAAAGTAACTGTAACTAAAACTGTAGTAGTACTGGATACTAAATTCTGTGTACTACTTTACTGACATCTGAGTTTACTGAATAAACAGGAACTGATGTTATAATACTGATAAAGAAAATGAATGTTTTTTTATAGTTTTGATTATGAAGAACTGATCTGATTGACCACATATAACAATTCTAAAACTGAGTTCGTGATAACATGACTACTGAGTATGAATACTGATGACATGGATTTACTAATAACATATCATGACTGATAACTGAACTCTAATAACTGATATATCTGATAATATGAGTTATGATAATTGATAGCATGAATGATAGTATCTGACAATCCTGAATCTGATGGAACTAGCTGAGTTATGTACTGTATCTGAGTTGACTATATTTGTCAGTCCTGATATCTTGAAGAACTATCTGAGTTCATTTACTGAAATTGATACTGAAACTGTGGGAAGTAGTTATCTAACCAACATGCCCTAAATACGCTATAATAGCTAAGCTGGGATCCAATCTCTACCCTGATTGGAAGGGTGTCAATACTGTTCCACTGGTAAGAACAAGTTGTGCGTGACCCTCATCTGGCAGGTACTCTAATGAGAATGGTGGGAACCCTCATCTGACAGGTTAAACCATCTCATCTACCCTCAACTGGTAGGTATTGATGTCTCAACCTGTGCTGGCTACATAGTTCTGGAATGCAAGGACTACTTCTAAGAATCACACCCTCTACTGGTAGGTGAGCTCCCATCCTTGCGTTCGCTCGATGCTGAATCCTAATCTCAACTGAATGACACTGAACTGATTATACTGTACTGATTTCCTAGTTCATACTAGAATTAACTGAACTGTTACTAATTGTTCTATTTCACTGAACAGAACATGGACTGAGTTTATTAAATTCTGATTACTAGCGGAACACTACTGAATTTTGTTAACTGACTAAATGCTACTGAGTTCTGTTAGCTAACTGAGTTCACTGATGTCTGAACTGAATACTAAACTAAACTGTACTGAGATTTACTGAATTCCATAGACTGACGGAATATTATTGAGATTACGTAGATTACTGAGTACTGAGTAAAACTGAATTGATACTGCCTTTACATGAGTTTTCCTAAGTCATGAGACTGACTGAAGTCTCCTGAACATGGCTTAACTAAGAGTATCGTGAAAACATGACATGGCTCTAGGCACCCAGCTATATTTTTTGGGTACAAGTACCCCCAGGACTCGATGGAAGGAAACTAACACATCATGAAAATTTTTGATCATAGGACTAAAGTTCGCAATTCATAATACCATAAGTTGGAGATTTCATGAAAGCACTTAATAATTATAATCTTCTACATGAACAGGAATGTATCCTAACATATCATAATTTCACAATTTTAATTTCACTTACATGACATGAACTTGTATACATGCTAACATAATGTAGTTTCATTACTTAACTTTCATGAACCATTTGTCAAACACTTGCAAGACATAGCATCAACATGGAAATCATTTAGATCATGTAGTATTAACATGAATTCATTATTTAGATCATCAATGGATCACAAGGCACAATTCATTCACTTGAACATTTTCACAAATACATGAAACGCATGATTTATACTTAGGAAGATATAACATGCTCCCAATTCATGACCATAACAACCAATTCATATCTCAAGGTTTTCATGATGGTCATGATTCAACACATATGGGAAACATGGATATTTCATTCATCATTTAACATATATCAATATTATGGGTATAACATCCAACTTGCAAATCCCAAGAACTCAACATAAATCTCATATGAATAATACCACAAATAAATTAG
>NC_061116.1:20834735-20836302 GCF_002878395.1 Capsicum annuum | reverse complement strand
TAACATAATGTAGTTTCATTACTTAACTTTCATGAACCATTTGTCAAACACTTGCAAGACATAGCATCAACATGGAAATCATTTAGATCATGTAGTATTAACATGAATTCATTATTTAGATCATCAATGGATCACAAGGCACAATTCATTCACTTGAACATTTTCACAAATACATGAAACGCATGATTTATACTTAGGCAGATATAACATGCTCCCAATTCATGACCATAACAACTAATTCATATCTCAAGGTTTTCATGATGGTCATGATTCAACACATATGGGAAACATGGATATTTCATTCATCATTTAACATATATCAATATTATGGGTATAACATCCAACTTGCAAATCCCAAGAACTCAACATAAATCTCATATGAATAATACCACAAATAAATTAGTTTTCATGATTCTTGAAATAACTCATGGAATTAAAACTCAATTTAACATCAACAACATGATTATAAACATCCCACAATAAAATATTTATGATACATAACTTAAAAATTGATTCTTGAGCTCCATGGATGAAAATAATCCGTGAATGAACACTATGCATACCTTAGATTGATTATCCGTGAAAGTTAACGGTGAAATTGGCTTGAATCTTGAAACCCTGAATTGAACCATTACTTGTTCTTGACAATTTTTGAGAGAATTTGAGAAAAAAGGAGTATATACTTCTCTAAATTAGGCTTAATTCCGTGTTTGAGCATATATATAGGATGGTCAAAATACTAAAATACCCCTGGAGAAAAAGAGAAAGACACAGCTGTCCTATGTTGTTTTCTGGCTGATAGACTGAAGTAAATTGATCATAACTATTTGCTCCTATGTTTAAATTGGATGAAACCAATTGCATTGTAAAGAGGACTCAAATAGATTTTCAACGATATATAAAAGCTCTCACAGTTCAAAATATTCAAGAAGTTATGATCGTTTGAAGTTGACCCTAAAATGCTGAAAATTTCTGGAGCATGCTATAGAGCATGCAAATCGCATGATGCTTCTGTTTTGAAATCCAAACACTCCCTAAACGGATTTCAAAAATTCCGAAACTCACTCGAGATGTACTCTTGACTTTTCCTATGACAACGCAACTTGAAAATCCAAAAACAGAGGTCGCGAAGGTCGTCAAATAAATCCCCAAAGTTCAGAGGTATAAGATGTAACTAAGTGCTTCTAACACTTAGCAAAATTATTCTAAGTGTCGGATTTCCTTATCAATCCTTAAGGAGCAGAATTTGACTTAGGATTTTTATGGGGTCTTACAGTGCACATGTATCTACTTTCAACAAAATTAAAATTAGATCGTTAAAATAGTTTAGGTCAGAAAGCTTAAAGTGTCATATTCCTAGCTCAAAGAAAGATGAATATGAACTAAGAAGCATTCTAAGCAATTACCAAGCTCAAAAGTACAACCTACTACATTTAATAACCATGACACCATGCTCTAATCCAAGCTTATGTTTTAACGCTATTATTAGTCACAGTAACATATATGTCTAATATAGATTTAGTATGTAGTGTTTGAGGTTCAAGATCAACATCACAAAATATTCAAA
>NC_061116.1:20813186-20831735 GCF_002878395.1 Capsicum annuum | reverse complement strand
AAGCAAAAAAACTAACGTTAAAATTGGATTGAACATAGTTAATCCTTGTCTCACACTTATTTCTCTCAGGCTTTGCCTCAGCTTTCCACATGCTCTATCAGATAAGATTGATTTTACAAACATAATGCAATGCAATTTACATGCATTCGAAAGTAGATAAAAATTTACTACTTATCAGATATTTATAAGATTAGGAAAAGAAAACTCTATAAATTGAGATGCAGCTTGTGGATTTATAGTGTAGGTGATGATCACAGCGACGTTTACATGACATAGCCCATCTTTCACATCTACAGTAGTATTTGTTGGTAGTGAGTATTGTAAAAATGCAATATGAAGTAATATATATTGGTAGTGGCAGTCCTTTTTTGATGAAAAAGCAGATGTAATGAAAAATTGTAAACGTAAACTTTATAATTTAGCAAGTGATCTTTAAGAGATTTTTCTTATATATCAATAATTTATAATCTATATCTATAATCGATATCTATAATATATTAAAAGTGTGAAGCCCCTTAGAAAAGTGATTCGAACTTTTTAACATTTATTAAAAGTCTCTGCAATAGATAAAATTGTCTTTTTCATCTTTTTTTTTTCAATTTATTATTTATTAAACTAAGAACTCCTAAAAATATATGGATAGATTTTAAGCACTTCTAAAATATATGGAATAGAAATTAAGGACTTTCGATATATATTGAAAAAAATAATCATTTTGATATATACGAACCCTAATTAAATGAACATACTAAGTTTTCTAAATTACGTAATATTTTTTGTTTAAGTAGGAGTCAATTTTTCTTTATCTTTCAATTTTTTTCGTTTTTGGCTTATTTTAGGTGTAGAAAATATTTAATATTGACTTTTTTATTTTCTTTTTTTTGTTTATAGTCTTCTATATATATAAAAATAATTATTATTGCATAATTTCATTCATGAACTGTATCGTCAAAGCTATTTTTCTTTCTTTAAGATTTTTTCTTTTATTGTAGATGTTAATGTTTGTCTTATTACTTTGTCTTATGTTTTCACCATGAATATATTATTCATATGTTTTATCAAAATTACAGGTTCTTGAAGTGAGTTTGTGTACCGGTATGTTTTTCTAAAATTTTAGACTGATTTCTCACGAAAAATTGAGTGGTCATTCTGACTTCATAATAATTAATAATGAAATTGACTTATTTATAATTTTGGACGAATTATTTGGATCATCGCATACACGAAAAATTGGTAGGTCATTATGAATTCATAATAATTTATAATCTTATTAATTTAAGATTTTCTTTATCTATGCTTTAAGGTTAAAAATTATGTGTACTACATTCTGAGGATTATTCGTGGGATTAGGCTTTCAAAAGATTTGTTTTTTATTTATTAGTTGTTTGGTGTTTGCTTAGGTATAAGGAGGCTATCAACAATTTCGAGAATTGCTCCTTGTGATTTGAGGTAAACTTGATAAACTTTTCCCATTTTAATGTAAATCTATATATATACCTTCTCTTTATTTATTTATTTATTTATTTATTTGCATTATAAAATTTAAAGTGTTCAGTGTCTGCATTGAAACTCGAATGAATCTGAATTGACATAAAAAAGTCTCATATTAGAGGTCAAGCACTCTCTACCAAATTTGACTTGGGACTTATTGTTCAATTCTATGATTGTCAAGAAGTTGAGGCGTAATAAAGTAAAGTTATAGTAACTTATATTATGGTCCAGAACTATGTCTTTGTTGGATGAACCTGGTGAAAATATCAGAAACATGATATGCGACAAGATAAGAATAGATGAAATAGTAAATTCATGTGTACTGGCCCATTAATTATATGCATGAAATTTTCTTACAAAGTGTTTATGGCATTTGAAGCATAATTTTATGAATGGGCTATTTGAATAAGTGACTGTCATGATCCGAACTAGGGCCTGGCCATGACGGACATCCCGAACCCTGAAGGCCCAGACGACCTACTCTATCTGGTAGCTATGCACAACATTTGAATAATAAGAGAAGAAGCAGAAATACAATCTGATACGAAAACATGGTCATTAACTCTGAGATTCAAGACATTAGAACGAAAGTTGCAATTCAAATTATCTGAATAAGATTTGTCCCCGAATGATGGGTAGGGACTTTTTAAAGCTCCAAAAGTGTAGAATAAAGAACGTGATATCGTATTGAAAATTTTTCCTCAACAAAATATGTGAAGGCATCCAATGAGCTTTATGATAACCCCTAGGGAAACGTGTAAGTACGAAACTTGAGATAATGAAACTTAACGTCGACATAATCTTGATATGTGTTTTATGGCATATGATCAAAACATTGTAAGACATGAATTTTTCTAAAAATCGTCCGATTGATTAAGTTTGGTACAAGACATAAGATGAGATTCTTGCGGGACATAAGAATAGAAACATTCTCCATCTAAACTTAGAGACACTACTTGTCTACGCCCTTAACAAAAATATAAATGGCTCATCATTTCAGACTTACAACTCTCCCAATACATATCTAACGACTCGAGTTTGAGTCCCACTGAATAATACTCCTATATTGAATCCTAACTCGGAGAAAAGAGGTGCGAGTTTAAGCTATAGGACTCCGTATTCTACATCCACTTAAAAAGATTTACTTCACCTTATCATTACTGTCAAACACACTCAAGTATTAAATCAAGGAGTACTAAACCTACAATGCATTGGTTTGTAATTTCAACAATCACAACAGTCAAGCCTAATCATTACTACACCTACTACATGGATCTCTCCACAAATACCAACCAATTAAATCATTCTCACTAAGGTTTTCGCCACATAACCCTTTCTTAACTATCTCACGTAACGAAATTTCATCTCTTTCTCCCCCCCCCCCCCCCCCCCTCCTATAGCCTTAGCTTAAGAAATCACATCAAAATTTTTATCTTCAAGAACATCTACTCCCCTACCTAACACACTACTATGCTTCCACAACCACCATCATACTAACATACGGAGGGTCATTAAGGGACCCGAGCATAAGCATCATGAATGAAAGTAACACTTGTCAAACCACAACTTATACTTATTGTACTACTCAAGGAGCGACATGAGGTAAAGAAACGATAGAATAGACACGAAGTACTTCATATATCAAGTTTCCGGATCATATGTAAGGAGTTGTTTGGAATAAACACAACACTATATGATTTATTTGGACAGACCACAGTGAGAAACATGGGTGCACATATCATGAGGTATATGGCATAAAGCCAAAATTTATGTAGTTAACAATTCTGACAAAGATTGCCACTAGACCCAATTGATCCTTATTTAAAGAACTAAAATTTTCCATGAGTTAGCATAAACTTTAGCACTTTGGCTAATCCCGACATAAAATAATTCAGTGCATATAGAAACTTAATTATTCTTAGAACCAGGCATGTTGTGAGACATAGATTTGGATCATGAGCAACATAATATAGAGCTTGGATATCTGGAATATTGGAGCACTGAAGGACATTATTGCTTCTTGTTTGGAGGTGGAAACATGACATGAGTTACGTAGAGAGCTCAAACCTTAGGCATAGGCAAGACATGAATACATAAGAATTTGGTAAATGTCCATTCATATCGAAGTAGGAGGAGGTTGCTTGAATAGGAATTGATTTATCAAAATTCTTACTAGAAACATAACACCATAAGAAAATTCGGAAACTACTTTAATCCATCATCTCCCCCTTAGACTAAAGTCACACCCCTAGACTTGCAGACATAACTTCACATCAAAATATGTAGCCACAACTCTTAACGCAAACGAGACATAACCATAAACTTAAACTCTAAAATCTCCCTGATGAACTATACTCTGAAGGCCTTGCTTTCCAAAAAATGCTACTCTTAACTTTTGCTAACCTCTATAGCCATCACTCTACAACTCCCACTCTCACGAGAGTACACATCCACACTCCTTATCACAAAGAAGTATCAATATACACATGAACACAAACTCCCCTTAATAATTATATAAAGATACTAAATTCTTTCTAGAACCTCCCCTTTTCAGTGAGACTAAATCGTAATTTCCTCCAACCCCCAAGGTCATTAACTTACGACTACCATACTCTTAGGCATAGACACCCACGCTGCCAATCACTTAACACTCCATCTTCAATTCCTTAGAATGCTAGCTTTAAACCTTTAATCACACAACTTACAACTTAACAAAGTTTGCAAAACTATACAAAAGCCACATATTTCCTACCTATATTTTCTCAATTACGCTATAATGAACACCATACAACAACTTCATAGTCTTCCCCAGACCTCTCCATACTTATAATTTCAAGAACACAGACTAGGTACACCAAACATTTATACAAATAAAATTTTATCTAACAACCTGCTACCTGGGGTTCAACTTATTCCTTTATACTCACGTTCTTATCCACTTAACAACTCAACCACTATTCGCTGTTCTAACACTAATCCCATGCATATAAATATATCATAATTGTCCACTCCTTTTTCCACCATTTTTTAATATAAGGTATTGTACACCTCCCATCAAGCCTCCAAGTTCGTTCCCTCAAAATATATATCATTAGTCTTAAGCACCTATTTTTATCACCACATTTCACTTCAAAGTTCAAGCCTATTTTCCAACGACACCAATCATTTGGATCATGACATATACTATACTAACCAATCGAATAGAAATATCAACCTAAATCTTATATTTCATTTAACTATGGCTCATAAGTTTATCCTCTCCACGACATCATTTCTACCCCTCAAAATCTTCTACATACCTCCTCCCATGTAATACTAATTTAAAACTACTAGAGAAAAGACAATTATGGGACTAAAGTCACATAATAGGGATAGTAGATCTAAATCTTATACTATAACCCATTACGATCTTATCTACTTATTTCACTCCCCCACATCATATTTACTTACCACGCATACATCACCTCTACCTTTAAAATTCTATGTACAGCAATGAATTTCTACTCGTAACTTATTGAGTAATCTACCCCTTTCCATTCACAACCTATGAACAATTTCTATAACCACCATAACTATTTATTCTGAGATCCTTCCCTATTTTGAATAAATAATAATACACAGATTACCATACAATCTACAAATATTGCAACCACAGTAGTCTATCACTATAAAATGGTAAACCACCTCTCAATCAATGTTTATACAACTAAAACTATTTGTTTACACAAAAGTCACCCCTACTCTGACTTCTAACCTTGTGACTTCATATCACCAACTTCTTGGCCCATCTCACTACCAATAGGTCATGACACTTTAACATATACTACTACTTGGGTGGAAATATAGTTCCAATATTCTACTATATATCATTACCCTTATACATGATATCTAAAATAAGAATTTTATAAAAGGAGACTAAATACACTTCGTACCTACGGTTGAAAAGCACGTATTCATCAAGATAAAGGTATACACTCGAATCAATGTACCTTGAAGCACTAATGGACTCCTCTCAAGTTGTTGTGCTATATAATAACTTTTATGGATAATTCAATCAAACAGAACCACCATATTTTGGGAGCTAGACTCTTAGACTTGTATCGCCTCGACAATGAGGCATGACCCATGAAATTAAAATGAGGAAAGAATTTTGGATAACTCTCTTATGGATGACACTATAGCTCAAACTAAAGTATGAAAGAATATGAAACAACTCCTAAATGCCCAATAGCCTCCTAATTATAAGTGTGGTGCACAACACACCCATAAGCAAGACTCTACAAGATATGATTTCGCGGATACCCTGGGACCATGAATCATGCTCTGATATTAAGTTTGTTAGGACCCAAGCAGAGGCTCTAGCTGCGATGGGCATCCCAAACCGTGAAGGACCAAGTGCCCTCGTCAATCTGGCAATCATACACACATTCATATAATATGAAGGAAAATGCTTAATGAAAATAATACAGAATCATGGTCAACTTTTATTTCAAACTGCTTAACACTGAAATGAGTTCATAAAGATCAACAACATCTAACACCAGTTTGCAAAATATCTACTAACTAAAAATAACCTCTGTCTGAAGACTAGCCAAGGCCTCCAGTTGTACCATAAATCAAAATAAGATAACAATGACTTAGACATTAGGCTTTTTGGAATAAGAGAGGCTCACCAACTGTCAATCTCTGACCAATCAATCTACCGCTTAGTAGGACCCAGATTGTGTCATAGATCTTGATATATAGGGGGTCAATACAGATGTACTGTTATGTAAAACAACTCAAAATAGCATGTTTTTAATACACAATACATGAGAGTATTTCAAAAAACAATGATCATAATATATAAGTAAAGAACATGGGCATACTTTAGTGAACTCCAAAACAATTCCGTGAAACCATAACTCACTCTCTATTATTCTTCTAAGCTAGTTGATACACCCTAAAAATTCAAAATTCTACGGGCTATGTGGAACTCTCTCTTGACTCGATGGACAAGCCTCCAATCTAAGTAGCCGCTAGGATTGGAGTGGTGATACCCCCCATGTGAGAACACCGCAGGAAATCCCCCCATATGAGATGTCCTGAAAATGTCCTTTCATGTAGGATCGTATATCATAAGTCCCACATCGGCAACTACGATTTTCGGCGATGAGCCCTTGCACTCAAACACTTTCTTCGGGTAACCTACTAGCTCTTTTAAGCCCAACTTTTAGTTCTTTAAAGAAAACATATTCATACTTTCCAAACATTAAACACTATCTTTTTAAGGGAATGGAATTATCGGGTATCATCATACCATGACTTGCAAGTCAATCAAAATACATCATATCAATCTGTAGCCCTTTTCACGTGTCATCATGCTAATGGCCACTAAAAATTTTAAACATCCAGCGAGGGAAAATCATGCAACAAGTTTTCATATTGAGCTTACATCAAAACATTCCTCTCTCAACAGTACAACCATAACGTTGTCATGTTATGTTTATATTTATCAAAACCCATAGAGTTGTAAAATTTTTCACAATACATGCTTTTTATTAAAAAAAACCCCTCTCAATATGTACCAAACCATATCATACCATAATCATTAATAAAGGATTCACTCACAAACTTTCTTTGAGAAAAATCATACATTTAACTGATCCACAAGACTTAAAAATCATAGACATCATAAACATCATAAAAGGACAGGGAGTTAGGTCATTCATGCTCTCATTAAAATTTACAAAGCACACAAAATCATACATAAATAGTTATAGTTTAATACCCATGGAAAGTTGTTCAAGAAAACATGTATTTTCATCAAAAAGATCCCATAATGCTTACTTTTCAAAACAATATCAAACACTTTATTACAAAACATAATTGGAATTTTTAAATCTTGATAAGACATTAAAACTTACGCCCATGATTTTTTTAGAGTAGTCCCAAATATCTTAGGTTATAAGATTTGAAAGATGAAATCCGAATCTTTGAAATCTTGAACTTAAAGATTGATTCTTGATCTTCTTGTTCTTGGAGGAAACCCTAGTTTGATCTTTTTTTTATAGTGAAGAGAGTATTTTTGATGTTGTATAACTGATAATGAATGATCAATAACGCTTAAGGTGTGATTTAATTAGTGTGAAAGGTTTTTTTTTTGAGTTAGGGAAACACCAAAATGCCCCTAAGGAAACCAAAAAAGTTGCAGAATTACAATAGTTGACGATCAAGGTTGATGGGTCATCACTCAGGTGATAGGCCCTCACCTAGGTCATCACTTTTGGGCTGGTTTTTACCACTCAATGCCTTAGGCTGACGACTAGGGCTGATGGGCCGTCACCTAGCTGATAGGTCATCAGCTTTGTCATCATATTTTGGCAGACAAATACTTCAAAGTAAAATAAGCATAACTTTCTACTCCAATATTGGATTAAGGTAAAACTAGTTGCGTTGGAAACAAGACTCGAAAATGTTTCATTTGGTATATGGTAGGCCTTATAATTCATTAAATACAAGAAGTTATAGTCGATGGAAGTATACCCAAGTTTAGACATTCACCAAAACTTAATCAATAAAAGAGTTTCCAACTCGTCTTTGAGTTTGGAGATTTTTGTGATCTCAATTCCTATCCAAAGGTATTAACACACTATATAATTTATCATCACGCATATATTAAAAAACAATCATTGGGTTCGAGTCTATATGCGTAGAAAGGACGGTTCAAACTTTAACCCAAAAGTGCAGGGTGTTACGTAATGCTAGGAAGAAACTTACAAAAGAAAATGATAAGGTGCAATATAAACAATGGCTAAATATTCAAATCCTCACACTCTTTGTACAAGAAGTGAGCAACTAAATTCTGGTGTCAACTTAAAAATTCACAACGAAGCAGGAAAACCTGATGGTCTACAACCGTTCATAAATCTGAAGCAACTTGAGAATTTCCATAATACTAATAGGAATAATGAGGTGGTTGATGATGAACATGAAAAAGATGGCCAACAAGTTAAAGAGATAGAAGCCGTAACTAAAGCTGACTCGGGAATAGTCATAGATAATTTTGGGGTTTCCATGTAAGCCAAGGAGTTAAACAGAGGTAAAGATATGATCAATGATGAGAATTGGACCATGATAACATGAAATCAAGGTGTAGGCACCATAGTTGACACAAATTCCTAAAAGGACTTTATTTGTCCTAACTGTTCTAATGTGCTTTCGGTTAGAGAAGAACCACAACGTAGTACGAGTAGTCCTAAACTTCCTGGTGCACATTCGAAATTAGCTAAAATGTTAATATAATAACATATTGCAAGATAGGTTTTCTCCATCCACATTTTGATATCCTTAATAGATCTTTGAACATTTCACTATATCATTTAGTGCAAACATAATCTGTGGGGCCATTTGGTGAGCTACACGATGGCTCTAAACAACTAATACCCACAGGGAATGGCAAAAATATTGATACAATGGTGGTCTAAACTCCAGTGCACTCAACCAATAACTTTGACTATAAGAGTGACAAAATAGGTGGGATGACCATGAAAAGTTCTGTGGATATGTTGGAGGAGGAGGTGCAGGTTACATACCCAATGGTAGGCATCAAGTTGAGCAAAATAGCTCCAACATTTGTGCCTAGTTGTACCATGATAATTTCACCACTAGTAGCAGGAACACTTATGGTTCGTATGAGTGCTCCAAACAGTAAAATTGGAAATAAAGATATTCTACAAGATGCACATTTTTTTGAGGAAAGCGATGAGGATAAAATGTTGGATATCTATTTTCCAAATGATGCTATGGACACTGAAATCTCTCCTAGGTAATAGAAAAGTGGAAACTTCAGAGTAAAAGCAAAACTCATGGTATACTATTAGGATCTATAAAGTCTTGATGATTTCCAAATCAATCAAACAGATTGCTCAAGCCTGTCTATAATACCCCGAAAAAGTTTTTGTTGAAATTTTTTGCGTAAACATCTTGGGTTCTATCTTCTACAATGAATTATAAATTTTTTATGTGGAATGTCTTAGATTATGACCCACCATTGTGTAGAGTATCAAATTCTCTTTCCAAATATATGTGGATCATCCAAAACGGACACCCAAGCGATGAGTTATGAACATTCCAATCGAACCGTAAATAGTAGTGAACAGTAAAACGTGCATGAAAAAGTACTGAGGCCTGACGTATTTTTACTCCAACTTTAAACAATCATAACTCCTTGTACATAATGATCTGCGTGATCTACTACATATCAACGAAAAGCTCTGCGATTCCTCTTTCAAATGAAATTGGTTTCATCTAATTTGTCTATCGAAGTAAAAAGTTATAGTCGATCTACTTCAGCCTACCAAAAGAAAATTTTTGGGTCAACTTCAAATAATCATAACTCCTTGTACACAATAATCTGGGTGAGATACTATGTATCAACAGAAATATATAAGAGTCCTCTTTCTAATGAAATTGGTTTCATCCAATTTAGATATTGGATTAAAACGTTATGGTTGATCTACTTCAAACTATCAAAACAGTCCACCAAAGGACAAATTCAAGAATTATTTAATTTTTAGGGGCATTTTGGTCATTCCCCTCACCAAAAATTTGTCCAAACCCTATATTAAAGCCTATTAGAAGCATTATATGTTATATTTCATCAAATTCCCTCAGAAAGAAAACCCTAAGCTCCTACATCCAACTTCAAGAACCTCCAAAGTTCACCATTAATTTTGCAAATTTATTCAAGATTCCAAGTTCCTAGTTCAAGAACTCCAAGAACCATCATTCAAAGGCACGATTAACATCTCAAAAATGAGTATCGATCTAAAGTTCATCATTCAAGGTATGTGGGGTTTTTCAACAAGAACTCTCTTTCGTTCTTGTGCCCAAAAGTAATTTTTGTTACAAAGTCATGATTTTTATTTGATTTTTATGAATTTGAAGCATGAACCCATTTCTTATAATGATTATTATGAAATCTTGATGTTTATGATTTTAAAAGATGAATTTACATGTGTGGAGATATAAAGCATGAATCTTGAATGATATTTATCATGATTTTGATATTTGGGTCGTGAATTCCCATTGGAAATTGTGTTTTTTAGAGAAAGTGTGTGTTATAAGCACGTTACTGTTTAATATTTGAGATATTTTGAATGATTTGAACTTTTGGTCTTAATGGAGTTGTTTTGAACTCGAGTGTGAAAGAAATCCACAATGTGGTTGATTTTGATAGATAAGAAGCATGATGACTCCCAATGTATATTTATATATTACTGAAATTATTTTATTGATGATTGTCTTTGAAATGATCTGAGCTAAGTCCGGGAGAAATCTTTAGCACCGAGTGGAAGGTATAAAGCGACCTTACTTCCCTAGAACTACATGCCCCGTAGGAGTAAGCCTGAGGCTAATTTATATAATGATCACTAGTTTGTGGGATTTGATATCGATAGTCCTACTTCGATGGCAAGGATAGGACAGCTCTCCCCAATGTGGGTTGTACATTGGACTCCATGTAGCTCACATGGTTTATGTCGGTTATAGGATCTCCCAGTGTGTGTGTGTTTCCTTGTGTCTATGGTGAATGGTGAAGTGATTTGAAAGTGGAATTGTGAAAGTTATTCTTTCGAAAGATTTAAATGATATTTACATTATGAGAATTGATATTCTTGATGAACTGAAAGTGCTTGACAAATTATATGATGACTCACATGTGTTATTGTACTTATTTCATCCTCTCATGATTATGATGATTTTCTTCAGGCTATGTGAGTCTTTCATATATCCTGCATATTTCTTATAAATATTTATGATGATAATGTTTATACAACTGCATACACCCCCATATACTCAGTTCCTTTCCATGGTACTAACCCTCAT
This sequence comes from Capsicum annuum, assembly GCF_002878395.1. Taxonomy (NCBI): domain Eukaryota; kingdom Viridiplantae; phylum Streptophyta; class Magnoliopsida; order Solanales; family Solanaceae; genus Capsicum; species Capsicum annuum. The sequence goes on along the minus strand of NC_061116.1, from coordinate 20,820,377 downwards.
CTTCGGATGTGGGCAGCATTTTCTTAAAATGTTGGTTCAGGTCCTCAGTTCCAGGTTCAATAGTGATTCTTTGGGCATGCTGTTCTACATCCTCTGTTATGGTGAGTCCTCATGTTCCGAGGACGTGATGTTTGATGTTGGTTTCACAGAATTGTTTACATTTGATAACTAAGTATGGGTCAGTTGGGGCATGTCTCAATGGCTCGTTGGTTTTATTGATTTTCTTAGAGTCTTGTTAGACTAGTATAGATGTTGGGAGTTGACTAATAAGTCATATTTTGTTATCTTTCTAAAATTATTTTATTCTTGAATGATGATTACTATGTTGATATTTGAGGGTTATCTATGGAAACCCTGTTGATTTATGTTGAACTGAATGAAATGGATCAAAGGGTTAGCTTAGGGCTACTCATAGCCTCAAGCACCGTGTGATGCTCTGGGACCTAGTTTCCAGGGCATTACAAACTTGGTATCAGAGCCTAAGGTTTTAAGGTGTCCTAGGGAGTCTGACAAGCCGCGTTAAGTAGAGTCTTGATCATCGGTGTGTAGCGCGCCACATCTATGAGCAAGAGGCTACAAGACAATTTAAGAAAAAATGTGATTATTTTTTTCAGAAGTCTATCATGCTTAAAGTGTCTCTCTCTTTTATTGGTTCATGCTCTCCTTTTTCAGAAATATGCCTCCATGTTGAGAGAGAAGAAATAATGATGGTCAGCAACCTCAACCCGCTAACCCATTGAATGAAAACGTGTCTCATGCTAAATTTTGGGTAGCCTTTCAAGCGCTGGCCTAAGCTGTTACTGCAAATGTTCAGGCCAACCTGGCCCTAGCTCCATTGCAGCAGGGAGGTGATTCAGCTGCTGCCAGGATCCGTGAATTCATGCAGATGAATCCGCCAAAATTCTATTACTACAAGTCTGATGAGGATCCACAGTTGTTTTTAGATGAGGTGCGGAAGATTACTCAGATGATGCATGTATCTGAGGAACATAGTGTGGATTTGGCTGTGTATAGGTTGACTGTTAGGGAGTACTATCTAAAGTTTAATCAGTTGGCCAAGTATGCTCCTGACTTAGTGGCTGATAATAGGGCTAGTATGACTAAGTTTGTGACTAGAGTGTCTAGTTGTGGTTAAGGAGTGTAGGTCTGCTATGCTGAATAGTGAGATGAATCTTTCTAGGGTGATGACTTATGCTCAATAGATTGAGGTAAATAAGATTAAGGAGAGAGATAGAATGAGAGGGAATAAGAGAGCTAGGTCCGAGCAGCATGAATAGGGTCAGACTAGATCATAGGGAGGGAGTTATCCTTAGTATCAGGACCGTTCTTCTATGCCAGCACCGTCATCTACTAGTGCTCCCATGAATAGAGATAGGCAGGAGCAAGGTAGCAGGTCATATTCATCCAGGTCCCAGTACAGTGCTGGTAGTAAGGCAAATCATCCCCTGTGTCCTAAGTGTGGTAGGGCTCATTAGGGTGAGTGTTGGGGTGAGAAGAGAGGTTGTTTTCGGTGTGGTGACATGGGTCACAGAGTTAGAGATTGCCCATAGGATGGAAAAGGGCATCGTGACTATCGCCCTTAGACCCAGACTCAGACTGTTAGTGCTCCAGTTCCAGCGACTCGCCCAGCCCCAGCTCAGGGCGCCTCTTCTAGCAATGCTGGCGGGCAGTGCCAGAATAGATTCTATGCTTTTTCGTCCTGCCAGGAATATGAGGACTCACTCGATGTTATTACTTGTATGCTTCGTATATTTTAGTTTGATGTGTATGTTTTGTTGGATCCTGGATCCAGTTTCTCATATATTACACCTTTGATTGCTGTGAATTTTAAAATGAGTCCTGAGATTATTCTTGAGCCTGTCCTTGTTTCTACCCCAGTGGGTGATTCAATTATTGCCCAGAAAGTGTATAAAAAGTGTCCTATTACCGTTCTTCACAGAGCCTTGTTGGCTGATCTGATTGAGTTAGACATGGTAGATTTTGATATGATTCTGGGTATGGACTGGCTGTATTCTTCTTATGCCTCTATTGATTGTCGGACCCGAGTGGTCAAGTTTTAGTTTCTGGGTGCATCCGTGTTTGTGTGGTCTTGGAATTTTGTGTCACCCAAGAGTCATTTTATCTCTTACCCCAAAGCTAGAAAGCTTATTTCCAAGGGGTGTATTTACCATTTAGTTAGAGTCAAAGACACTAAGTCTGAGACTCCAATTCTCCAGTCTGTTAATGTCATCAATGAGTTTTCTGATGTCTTTTTGGATGATCTCCCAGGGATACCTCCTGATAGAGAGATAGAGTTTGGGATTGATCTTCTTCTCGATACTTAACCCATTTCTATTCTTCCTTACCGTATGGCCCCTACTAAACTTAAGAAGTTTAAAGAGCAACTCAACGATCTACTAGATAAGGGTTTCATAAGGCCCAGTGTTTCTCCTTGGGGTGCTCCTGTGTTGTTTGTGAGAAAGAAAGATGGCTCTTTGTGTATGTGCATTAATTACAGCCAACTGAATAAAGTCACCGTCAAAAATAAGTACCCCGTTCTGAGAATAGATTATTTGTTTGACCGATTGCAAGGTGCAAGTTATTTCTCAAAGATAGACCTTTATTCCGGCTTTCATCAACCCAAAGTTAGGGAGTGTGACATCCCGAAAATCACTTTTCAAACTTGTTATGGCCATTTTGAGTTTCTTGTTATGTCTTTCGGGTTAACTAATACCCTATCAGTTTTCATGGACCTCATGAATCGAGTGTTCAGACCATATCTGGATATGTTTCTCATATTGTTCATCGATGATATACTGGTGTACTCTCATAATGAGGATGAATATTCTGATCATCTACGAACTGTCTTGCAAACCCTTAGAGATCACAAGTTGTTTGCCAAGTTTAGTAAGTGTGAGTTTTGGCTAAGGTCAGTTGCTTTTCTGGGTTATATCATTTCTTCCGAGGGTATTAGATTTAATCCCCAAAAGACCAAAGCTATTAGAAATTGGCCTAGACCTATTTCTCTGATTGATATCCAAAGTTTCTTAGGTTTAGCTGGCTATTACCGCCGTTTTATTGAGGGTTTCTCCTCCACAGCATCTCCTATGACTCAGTTGACCCAAAAAAAGTGAAGTTCTTGTGGTCCGAATCTTATGAGAAGAGTTTTCAGGAGTTGAAGACTCGACTTACTTTAGCCCCTATTTTGACTTTACCTGATGGTATTGATGGTTTTGTGGTGTACTGTGATGCTTCGAGAGTTGGGTTGGGTTGCATATTGATACAGAAGGGTAAGGTGATAGCTTATGCTTCTAGACAGTTGAAACCCCATGAGAAAAATTACCCCACCTATGACCTTGAGTTGGATACTGTTGTATTTGCTTTGAAAATCTGGAGACACTATTTGTATGGTGTCCATGTTGATGTTTTCACTAATCATAAGAGTCTGCAGTATGTGTTTACCTAGAGAGAATTGAATCTTAGGCAGAGACGATGGTTAGAATTGTTAAAGGACTATGATATGAGTGTGTTGTACCATCCGGGTAAGGCTAATATTATGGAAGATGCCCTAAGTAGAGTGTCCATGGGTAGTGTTTCGCATATGGTAGAAGGTAAGAAAGAGTTGGCTCATGATGTACATCGTTTGGCTAGATTGGGGGTTAGGTTGTTTGACTCTGCTGAAGGTAATATAGGGGCTCAGAGTAGTTTTGAATCCTCCTTGGTTTTGAAAGTGAAGGAAAAGCAATACTTAGATGCTAGTTTGGTCAGACTGAAGGAGTCAGTCAAGGATAAAAAAGTAGAGGTTTTCTCCCAAGGGGGAGATGGTGTGTTGAGATTGCAGGGTAGATTGTGTGTCCTGAATATTAATGATCTGAGATAGAAGATTATGGCTGAAGCGCACGGGGCACAATATTCTATTCATCCTGGTGCCACCAAGATGTATCGAGACTTGCGGGAAATCTATTGGTGGAGTGGCATGAAGAAAGATATAGCAGCACTTGTAGCTAAGTGTATAATATGCCAACAGGTTAAGGTTGAACACCAAAGACCTGGTGATATGATGCAAGAGTTTAGTATTCCCACCTGGAAGTGGGAAGAGATAAATATGGACTTCGTGATTGGTTTACCTCCTTCCCGACGCCATCATGATTCCATTTGGGTTGTGGTTGATAGGTTGACTAAGTCTGCTCATTTCTTGCCTATTCATACTTCATATACTGCTGAGGATTACGCTAGATTGTATATCCGAGAGCTAGTCAAACTGCATGGAGTTTCCTTGTCTATCATTTCGGATAGGGGTACTCAGTTCACTTTGCAATTTTGGAAAGCTTTTTAGAAGGGTCTTCGTACCCAAGTACTTTTGAGTTCTGCTTTTTATCTGCAGACCGATGGTCAGGCTAAGCTGACCATCTAGACCTTAGAGGATATGTTGAGAGCTTGTGCACTTGACTTTAAGGGCAGTTGGGATGATCACTTACCGTTGATAGAGTTTGCTTACAATAACTGTTTCCACTCTAGTATTGGCATGGCTACATTTGAAGCCTTATATGAGAGGAAGTGTAGATCACCCATAGGTTGGTTTGAGGTGGGTGAAGTGGCTGTGAGTGGTCCTAATTCGATATTTGAGGCTATGAAAAAAGTTAAGTTGATTAGGGAAAAGTTGAAAACTGCACAGAGTCTTCATAAGTCATATACGGATGTTAGAAGGATAGACCTTAAGTTGAAGTTGGTGACCTAGTGTATCTAAAAATTTTACCCATGAGGGGGGTGAAGAGATTCGGAAAGAAGGGGAATCTTAGTCCCCGTTATGTTGTCCTTACAAAATTCTTAGCCGTGTTGGTAAGGTAGCTTATGAGGTCGAGTTGCCTTCCGAGTTGTCCTCTATTCATCCAATATTCTATGTCTCCATGCTTAGAAAGAATATTAGCGATGCTGTGGTAGTGGATTCCTCTGTGAGTGCTGACATTCAAGAAAATCTTTCTTATGATGAGATTCCTGTTGAGATTCTTGATTTCAGTGTCTGAAGACTAAGGAACAAAGAAGTTCCCTTGGTCAAGGTGTTGTGACGAAACCAATCTGTTGAGGGTGCAACTTGGGAAGCTGAGGCGGATATGCAATCGAAGTACCCGCACCTATTTTCCACGAACTCCAATCAAGCTGAAGGTACCGTTCTTTCCTAAATCATGCACTTTTGATAAAAGTTACAGCAGTTCAGCTTTTATTTATTATGTGTTCAGCTGTAGTTTATTGATTTTATGCATTCTATGTTGCATTCGGAGTGAGAAACAATGTGGTGATGAGTCTAACGAATGGTTTCAGCTGTAATCTTTATTCCCTATCTAGTCTTGGCATGTCTAGCGTCATTTGAGGATGAATGTTTCCAAGGGGGAATGATGTAATACCCCGTGAAATTTTTCGTTGAAATTTTGTGCGTAAACGTGTTGGTTCTATTTTCTAGGATTAATTATAAATTTTCCATGTGGAATGTCTTATATTATGACCCACCATTGCATAGAGTATCGAATAAGCTTTCTAACAATATGTGGATCATCCAAACTGGACACCCGAGCGACGAGTTATGAACATTTCGATCGAACCATGAATAGTAGTGAACAGTAAAACATGCAAGAAAGTGTACTGAAGCCTGGCGTATTTTTTCTCCAACTTTAAACGGTCATAACTCCTTGTCCATAATGACCTAGGTGATCTACTATATATCAACGAAAATCTCTGCGAGTCCTCTTTCCAATGAAATTGCTTTCATCCAATTTGTCTATCGGAGCAAAAGGTTATGGCCGATCTACTTCAGCCTAACAAAAGCAAATTTTTGGGTCAATTTCAAATGATCATAACTCCTCGTACACAATGATATGGGTGAGATACTATACAAACGAAAAGATATGAGAGTCCTCTTTCTAATGAAATTGGTTTCATCCAATTTGGATATCGAAGTAAAACGTTATGGCTGATCTACTTCAGACTATCAAAACAGTCCATCAAAGGACAGATTCAAGAATTATTTGATTTTTAGGGGCGTTTTGGTCATTCCCCCTCACCCAAAATCCATCCAAACCCTATATTAAAACCTATTAGAAGCATTATATGTTATATTTCATCAAATTCCCTCAAAAAGAAAACCCTAAGCTCATACATCCAACTTCAAGAACCTCCAAAGTTCACCATTAATTCTGCAAATTTATTCAAAATTCCAAGTTCCTAGTTCAACAACTCCAAGAACCATCATTCAAAGTCACGATTAACATCTCCAAAATGAGTATTGATCTAAAGTTCATCATTCAAGGTATATGGGGTTTTTCAACAAGAACTCTCTTTCGTTCTTGTGCCCAAAAATAATTTTCTTTACAAAGGCATGATTTTTATTTAATTTTTACGAATTTGAAGCATGAACCCATATCTTATGATGATTATTATGAAATCTTTATATTTATGATTTTTAAAGATGAATTTACATGTGTGGAGACATAAAGCATGAATCTTGAACGATATTTATCATGATTTTGATATTTGGGTTGTGAATCCCCAATGGAAATTGTGTTTTTTTGAGAAAGTGTGTGTTATAAGCACGTTGATGTTGAATATTTGAGATATTTTGAATGATTTGACCTTTTGGTCTTAATGGAGTTGTTTTGAACTCGAGTGTGAAAGAAATCCACAACGTGGTTGATTTTGATAGATGGGAAGCATTATGGCTCCCGATGTATATTTATATATTACTGAAATTGTTTTGTTGTGGATTGTCCTTGAAATGATCTGAGCTAAGTCCGGGAGAAATCTTTAGCACCGAGTGTGAGGTATAAATAGACCTTACTTCCCTAGAAATACGTGCCCCCATAGGAGTGAGCCTGAGGCTGATTTATATAGTGATCACTAGTTTGTGTGGATTTGATATCGATAGTCCTACTCCGAAAGCAAGGATAGGACGCCTCTCCCCAACGTGGGTTGTACATTGGACTCCATGTAGCTCACATGGTTTATGTCCGTTATAGGATCTCCCAGTGTGTGCGTGTTTCCTTGTGTCTATGGTGAATGGTGAGGTTATTTGAAAGTGGAATTGTGAAAGTTATTCTTTCGAAAGATTTAAATGATATTTACATTATGAGAATTGATATTCCTGATGAACTAAAAGTGATTGACAAATTATATGATGACTCACATGTGTTATTGTACTTATTTCATCCTCTCATGATTATG
>NC_061116.1:20803743-20813086 GCF_002878395.1 Capsicum annuum | reverse complement strand
TGGGCTGCATTTTCTCGGAATATAGGTTCAGGTGCTCAGGTTCGACAGTGATTCTTCATACACGCTGTTCTACATCTTCTGTTGTGGTGAGTCCTCATGTTCCGAGGACGTGATGTCTGATGTTGGTTTCATGGAATCGTTTACATTTGATAACTGAGTATGAGTCTGTTGGGGCATGTCTCAATGGCTCGCTGGTTTTATTGATTTTCTTAAAGGCTTGTCAGACTAGTATAGATGTTGGGAGTTGACTAATAAGTCGTATTTTATTATCTTACTGAAATTCTTTTATTCTTGGATGATGATTACTATGTTGATATTTGAGGTTTATTTATGGAAACCCCGTTGATTTGTATTGAACTGAATGAAAATGACTCAAAGGGTTAGCTTAGGGATAGTCATAGCCTCAATCACCGTGTGACACTCCGGGACCCATTTTTTGGGGCGTTACACTGTCCACCCACATGGTCCGCTGATATAAAGATCAAAGTTATTCGTACTTAAAGACAAGGTTTCTAGAATTCAGGAATAGATTAGCATGCATACTTTTGATAGATGAACATTGTGTGTGTTAAGAAAGAAGTTTAGTTTGATTGCAAGACATGAAGATAAGAGGTGTTTGAGTTGAAGAAGAAGTTCAACCTCAACAAGGAAATTAACTTCAAGAAAGGCTTCTACATCAAAACAAACACTGATGAATGGAGAGTTTCACTGGATATAGTAGTCATATCTGATGAAGGACTTTCTAGTAAGTCTTGCTTAAAAAGAGGGAGTGACTTGCATAGTCACTTACGCACTTACAAAGTAAAAGCTAACTGACAAATTAACTGAGCAGTTCACAGCTTGAAGAAACACATAGTTGAACTTGGTTCTTAAACTTAGACAATAAGGTGTCTTAGTTATTGAGTATTAGGTTGGTCTTGAGTTGTAATATTAATGTAATTCTAGTTTCAGTGAAGTGTAAACTAAAGTAGGATTATTGTCTTCAAGTTTGTAAACTCGAAGACTTGAGAACACTTACCTTGGGTGGTTGAACTGAAGTAGGATTATTATCTTCATGTTTGGAAACTTGAAGACTTGAGAACACTTACCTTGGGAGTTTGGTGTGTTTTGAAGCAGTAGGAATTAGAATTTATAATTCTTAGATTACATAGTCTTGTAATTTGTTGTTTGTTGAGGCTTTAAGATGTTTAGTGAAGATTGGGGCAAAATTCTGTAGAGGTACAGGGTCATGGTTTTTTATCCCTTTTTGAGCCGAGTGTTTTCCACATGAAAATCTTTGTGTCATTTACTTTCTGTTTAAGCTTCGTAGAAACACGTTAGGTAACTTGTTTCATTGATAAAAAACTTCTAAGCTAAAATAATTGAATTACTAGGTTTAGTACTCTATCATAGACATCATAGTTGGAATAATAAAATGTCTGGAGAATTTGTACTGAGGCAACTACCAATGAGAGCGTCAAAGAAAGAGGAAACAAAGTTCAACCTCCTCAATAAGGTCCAACAAACATAAGAAGAATTAATGTATATTTCAAAAACTGTTAAATAAGTTTCAGTAAGGAGATAAGGAGATATAAATTTTGGAATTTGTCAATATAACAAAGATGAAGGCTCTACTCGATTGTAACAACCCCATTCTGATTTGTAGAGTATTCTATGTTTCAACCATTTTGGCCTTTCTCGTTGTTCCTTTACATCATTTATGAGTTGTAGGAATTTATGCAACATCTCAAATCGTTTGAGAGTGATTTATATGAGTTTGTGATTTTGAGTGGAATTTAAGGTGATATCGTTGACTTGGGCCTTTATTTTGTGATCCGAGCATCGGATGTCTGTTCCATTAGATTTTGGAAAATTGAATTTAGCCTTGTAGCATAATTGTGTTGTGTTTAGGAGGACTTGGATGAGTTTTGGATACCTGTTCAATATTGGAGTTACTTTTATGCAGTTGAGTTTTAGCAGTATCTCCAAAATTTAATTAGTTATTTTGGTTATGTGTACAATACAATTAGAACCGTATTAAAACATTAGAATCAATGCAAAAAGAATCAAAGATTTTAGAGTCTGTATGAGGGGAATATAACCATCTTAGCATGGACAAAAGTTGCTGGTATTCTGGTGCGGAGGTTTGTAACACCCCGCATTTTTAAGCTAGAAATCCAATCGTCGTTCTCATATGTGAAAAATCTAATCCAATGATTTATATTTAAATTCAAGTGTCGTGATCTTTCTCCTAGTATAATAAGTCATTATGAGGTGATAAACGTTCATAGGGACCATTTAGAGCGAAGTTGAGCTAAGATACTTTGTTTCGGCTAAATCTTTGTATTTGATTCAACAAGGGTCTATTTTAAACATGTATAACTTTTGATACATTTGGAATTTTCCAGCTTAAGACCCACCAAATTGTAGATAATTGAATTAGCTTTCCAATGATACCAATTTTGGCTAAATCCAATAATTGACGAAAAGTTATGGCATTTTCCATGTGAGGCAGTAAGCCAATGAGATCGTGACATGCCGCGTTGACTATGCCCCGAAACAAAACCAGACGCGAATCCAAAGTTGTTTTATGCATTATTTCAATTCCTAAAGGGTCTAGGGAACCTTTAGTCAAATATCCTGACCCAAATTCCGTCCCTAAACATCCTTAAACAATATTAGGTCACAAATAACATTTCAACTGTCTAAGATCCCTAATTATATTCATCTTTCAAGAACCCAAGAGGAGAAAACAACTAGGGTTTGGGCAATAAAGCTTCAAGGTCAAATCTTTTCAAAATTTCTTTGTGACTCTACGCAATTAAGCTACGTAGGGTTTTCCTAAACTACATAGGCATAAGAAAATTGTCTCAACAATATTTAAACATTGTTAAATCATGAATTCGTGAAGGGTTTTTGGAATTTCTGTTACAATTTTGCATTACGAATTCTTTAATGATATTATTGTTTTGGTCTTGAGGACTTTACCCTAAATTTGATTTACAATCATGTATGAGTATATATATGTAGGTGTTTGATGAGTTTGAATGATGAATTCAGAGTATGAACTATTAGAAATCCTTCTTTTGTTTCCAAGCTTTCTCATTTTCATAATATATGATTTATTTGAAATGCATTGTTGCAATCATGATATAAATGTCTTGATTATTGTTTATGACTTTATTATGGTTTTAAATTAAAGAGGGTTTGTTTTAGTTGGTGTTAAAGGTTAAAGATGTTTATTAAGAAAAATTGCATGTTTTTTCACAAACTTCAAATACTGAAAATAGTGATCTTTATAAATATGACAAATGTTTTGAAGTATGAATCTCTTTGGATTGTTTGAAGTATGGTGGTTCAAACTTTATTTTTTGCAGGAAGAGATTATAACATGATATCTTATGGCGCAGAAATATAACTTGCAAGTCTTGGTATGACGATACCAATACAGATAATGTCATGGTAACACAGAACAGAACAGAATGCATATTTCCATTCAGATTATCAGAATTTGAACTCAGAATGATGCATGTTTAAAAAAAGGCTAAAATTGGGCTTAAAAAGAGTTAGGTGGTTACCCGAAAAAGGCACGAGTTCAGAAAACTCATTGCCCAAAACCATGTTTTTTCGATATGGGTTACTATATTCCTAAAGAGAAATTATACGCTAGCCTAGTGCCCTGTGGGGTTTTCCCAAAGAGGAATTATATGGTGGCATAGTGCCCTATGGCATATCAGAACAGAAACTCCAACCCTTGCGGCAAACGTAGGTGGGGGGCTTGGCTGCTGAGTTAAGGGTGAATTCCATATAGCCCATGAAATGTTAGAATTATAGGGTGTACCTGTCACGACCCGGCCCAAGGCTCTGTCTACGACGGGCATCCCAAACCACACAAGCCTGAGATACCCCTGTCTCTGCCCAACCCACTAGTGATATTGTTCGCTCTGGGTCTAGGCCCGCACGGCTTTAAAATGCATCACTAAGGTGTAAGGCTTTCTTACTTATATACCCAGCATCCCTTCTGTGTTTTGCTGATGTGGGACTCCTTCCTAAGTTGGGGTGTCACATACACCCCCCTTACGGATTCAGCATCCTCGCTGAGGTTTGCCCCCACCAAATAGGATTTGCCTACACTCAAGACTGAGGTTTTCCCCTCCTTACCGGGATTCGCCTACACTCAGTTTGAACTCTGGCCCACATCGACAGGGATGATACAGGAGCGGCTCTAATACCATTCTGTCATGACCCGGCCCAAGGCCCTGGCTATGACGGGCATCTCAAACCACACAGGCTCGAGATACCCCTATCTCTGCCTAACCCACTAGTGATATTGTTCGCTCTAGGCCTAGGCCCGCACGGCTTTAAAATGTGTCACTAGGTGTAAGGCATTTTCACTTATATACCCAGCATCCCTCCGGTATTTTGCCAATGTGGGAATCCTTCCTAAGTTGGGGTGGCACAGTACTACCTAGCTCAAAAGTAATTAAAGAAGGGTATTACATCTACAAAATCCATTTTTTGATCCTTTGAAGTTGCCCATGTATTTTAAACTATATCAAGCATGATGTTTCATAACTTGCTCTCATCTATTTATATATATAAATACATTATTTTGGATTAATCTGCATACCAGTACGATTGTATTGACCTCCTATATTTCAGGGTCTGAAACTCAGCCTAGGGGTCCCACTAAACCGTAGAAGTGTTAGACAGCAGTGTGCAGTTGGTGAGCCTTCTTTCTATCAAAAGGCTTGTTCTAGGGCATTGTTATTACATTTTGTTTTGGGTCCGACTGGGGCCTTGTCCCAGTTTTATTTCAGACTTATGATGGAACTTGTAATGTTAAAGATTTTGCAGATAGGTTTCATATGTCTAGAATATTCAGAACTTCTTTTCAAATTGTTCAAGTTTATGAGTTTAACCATGGTACCGTCTTGTATTATTTTTTTCAAATTTTCTTATACTGTATAAATATTATGCTTGATTACTAGATTTAAAATAGCGCTTGGGCCTTCATGGTTCAGGATGAATGTTATAGCTAGGGCCCAGGCTCGGGTCATGAAAAACTTGGTATTAGAGCAAGGTTCCTTGTCCCAGGGTGTCTGCAAAATTATGTCTAGTAGAGTCTTGCTTATGGGTTTTTTATGCACCACACTTATAATCAAGAGGCTACAGGGGATTTAGGAGTTGTTTCCCATTCTTTCATACTCTAGTTCGTGCTATTGAGTCGTTCATAAGAAAGTTATCCAAGTTCATTCCTCATTCTAATTTCACGGGTCATGCCTTATTAATGAGATGATACAAGTCTAGGAGTTTAGCTCTCCTAGCGATGTAGTTCTCTCTTATTAAGTTATCCATAATGTTATGAAATTGAACAAGGACTTTAGAAGAGCCCATAAGTGCTTTAAAGTTTATTCATTTAAGCTTATACCCCCTATCCACATCAATCGTGCGTTTGAGCCTGAGGTATGGAGTATGTTCTACATCTTTCGTAAAGCCCTTGTTGCAGATGTCATGTATGAGAGTAATGATGTATAGCATAATATTGGAACTGTATTTCCACCTGAGTAGTAGTATATGTTAAAGTGTCATGATCTATTGGTAGTAGGATGGTCCAGAAGTTAGTTGTATGAAGTCACAAGTTAGAAGTTTGTGTACGGGGTGATTTTTCCATAAAGAAGTTGGTTATAGTTGTATAACCCTTGATTAAGGGATAGGTTGCTTTTTTATACTAAGTGATTAATCTTGTAGCAATATTTATAGATTGTATAGTATTCTATGAAGCAAGTGGCTATCTACAATTATTAGTTATACAAAATAGGGAAGGATCTTAGAGTGGATAGTAAGGATTATTATATGAATCCCTTATAGGATGTGAATAGAAAAGGTTAGAATAGAAAATAAGTTATAAGTATAGACACATTATTAGACATGGAATTTCGAAGGTAGTTATGATGTATGCATGGGTAAGTAACTATGATGGGAGAAAGTGGATTATGTTGATAAGATTATAATAGGTTATATTATAAGATTTAGATCATCTATTCTTATTTAGTGACTTTACCCCTCCCCCCCTTTTTTTTCCTGTCTCTAGTAGTTGTATACTAGTACTTTATCTGAGAAGGTATGCAGTGGATATTGAGTTATAATGGTGATGTCATAGAGGGGTTGTGATTGTCGGTAGTAGTTAAGGAAAGTGAAATATTTGGGTTTATTTTCCAATTCGATGGACTAGTATAATATGTTGCATGTTTCATCGATTGTACGTGATTGTTGCTAGACTATAAGCTTGAACTTTAGATGTAGAATGTGGTGGTAAGAATAGTAGCTTAAGATTAATGATGCATGTTTTGTGGGAATGAATTAATAAGCTTGATGTAATTTATGAAAGAGCCTAGATTGATAATTTTTGGAAAGTTTAAGTGGTGATTGTGAGGTATATGGGTACATGAGAACTAGTGTTAAAATAATGAATTATGGTTGAATCATTAAGTGGGTAAGAACGTGAGTATATAGGAATAAGTTGAACCCCGAGGTAGAATGTTGCTAGATAAGGGGTGATGTGAATGAGTGTCACGAGTAGCTAGATTTCATTCTCGAATCTTATGGTATGGAGAATTTTGGGGAGTTGTTGTATAGCGTTTATCTAGAGTTGAATTGAAGAAATATGGGTTGTCACTATGTGCCTTTGGTGTTTTTTTACAAATTTTCGTTAAGTTGCAAGTTGTGTGATTAAAGGTTTAATGTTAGTGTAAGGAATTGAATATGGAGAATTAAGTGTTTAAAAGCGTGGGTGTCTTGCCCATGATAATGTTAGCCATAAGTCAATGACAGTGGGATTGGAGGAAATTAGGATATATGTCCCTGAAGGGGGTGTCCTAGGGAGAATTTAGTGTCCTTGTATTAAAAATTATTGAGGGGAGAGTTTAGAGTCAAGTTATATGGTGATATCCCCTTTTTGTTGAGATTTGTGGCTATAGAATTTGATGTGAGGTTATGCCCTCATGATTAGAAGTATGACTTTGATCTAAGGGGGAGATGATGATTTGGAGTAGTTCCCAAATTTTCTTGTGGTGTCAAGTTGCAAGAAAGAATCATGATAAATCAATTCCTATTCAAGTAAGATCCTCTTACTTCAATTAAGAAGATTATTTTACTAATGTCTTAGTCATGTGTTCATGTCATGCCTATGGTTCGAGTACTCTATGGACTTATGTTCATGATCTAACCTCCAGACTAGAAACAATTATGTCTCTCTGTAATCCAGTCTTTCATGTATTCAAGCCATATGTTATGTTATTCTTGATCCATGAAAATCTATGTCTGTCCGCATGCCTGGTCCAAAGTATGTTTTTACATGTCACTGATTCATCCTATGTCGGGTTTAGCCGAAGTGATAAAGTTTATGCAAACTCATGGCAAATCTCAGTTCCTTAAATGAGGAGCAATCACTTCAACTGGAAATCTTTGTCTTAGTTGAAATGTGACACCCCATAGCATTCTCGACTCAACACCACTATTAGTTGCATGCATAGACAGATTACAACAAAAAAAATTTCTACGTATTAGAAGACTTAGCCATATTTTTATGCTCTTAACTTTCATGATTTTTAAATTGATCTTCCAAATCTCGAGACATAGATTTTTAAGTTGATTCATGTTCAGGGATGTAAAAGAGATGTCTTGAGAAAGTTTTGGATTTTTTGGGAAAGGGTTGGGACATGTTTGGGATTCAAAAATAGTAGCTCGATGCGATATCATCGCGCCGCATCGGGTAACATGTTGATCGGATCGATGCGATATCATCGCGCCGCATCTGGTAGCGCGCTAGGTGCCCAGTTTGTCTTAATGATTTTTGGATCCGGGGGGAGGGGGATTCAAGCTCTTTCCCTTATTTTATCTTGAGATGTACACCAATGTTTTCTCACTGTACCCTATCCTAAGAACTCATATTGTATTTCTATTGATCGACTCTCTACTTATGATCCAGACACTTAATATAGGAAGCACTTCGTGTCTATTCTATCATATCTTCATTTTATGTCCCTCCTTGGGTAGTGCAATAAGTATAAGTTGTGGTCTCATGACGTTATGTTCGGGTCCTGCAATGACCCTCCATATGTTAATATATCGGTTGTTGTTGAAGCATAGTAATGTGTTAGATAGGAGAGTAGATGTTCTTGAAGGTGAAAAATTTGATGTGATGCTCGAGCTAAGGTTATAGGTAAAAGGGAAAAGAAGGAGATGAACTCCTGTTGTATGAAATAGCTAACAAGGAGGAGTGTGGCAAAAATATTTATGAGAATAATAGAAAATTGTTGGTCTTGGTGTGCAGATCGATGAAGTTGGTGCAGTAATGATTAGGCTTGAACGTTGTGATTGATGAAAACACAAACCTATGTGTTGTATAGTTAGTACTCTCTTCATTAAAACCTGAGGATGTTTGATGGTATTGATAAGGTGAAGAAATATTCTTAAGAGGATATATAGTACAGGTCCTATACTGTAATACCCCATATTTTCGTGCTAGAATTCTAATCGTCGTTTCTACGCGTCTAAACTCTAATCCAAGTAACACTCATGTAAATATAGTTTTCATGATCATTA
Organism: Capsicum annuum; assembly: GCF_002878395.1. NCBI lineage: Eukaryota > Viridiplantae > Streptophyta > Magnoliopsida > Solanales > Solanaceae > Capsicum > Capsicum annuum. Next base: position 20,804,500 of record NC_061116.1, on the reverse strand, counting down.
TCCTAGTGTATGAAGTAGCTTTGAGGTGAAAAATGTTCATAGCAATGACTTAGAGCAAAGTTGAGCTAAGACCAATTGATTCGTCCAAAGTTTGACATTCAATTCTACAAGGGTCTAGTTCGAATGAGTATAACTCTTTATATACATGGAAGTTTTCATCCTAAGACCTATCAAATTGTACATAATTGAATTAGCTTTCCAACGATACAAATTTCGCAAAAATTCAATACCCAAGCGAAAACTTACAACTCTTTTAGTGAAAAGCTGTAAGCCAGGGCGATTAGGCCCGCGCCGCGTGCAGATCTCGCACCAACGCTGTTTCAGACGCGAATTTCAGTTTTTTTTAATGGGTTTAGGGGTGTTTTGGTCATTCTGCCTCACCCAAAATCTGTCCAAACACTATGTTAAAGCCTATTAGAAGCATTATATGTTATATTTCATCAAATTCCCTCAAAAAGAATATCCTAAGCTCCTACATCCAACTTCAAGAACCTCAAAAGTTCGCCTTTAATTCTGCAAATTTATTCAAGATTCCAAGTTCCTAGTTCAAGAACTCCAAGAACCATCATTCAAAGGCATGATTAACATCTCAAAAATGAGTATCCATCTAAAGTTCATCATTAAGGGTATGTGGGGTTTTTCAACAAGAACACCCTTTCGTTCTTGTGCCCAAATTGATTTTTCTTTTATGAATATACATGATTTTACATGTTTTGATATGAATTTGAAGCATGAATTTATACCCTATGTGGTTTTA